>NC_074675.1:40873970-41056470 GCF_029448725.1 Salvelinus fontinalis
TGTATATAGCTCCACATTGATATGGTACTGGTACTCCCTGTATATAGCTCCACATTGATATGGTACTGGTACTCCCTGTATATAGCTGCACATTGATCTGGTACTGGTACTCCCTGTATACCGCTCCACATTGATATGGTACTGGTACTCCCTGTATATAGCTGCACATTGATCTGGTACTGGTACTCCCTGTATATAGCTGCACATTGATATGGTACTGGTACTCCCTGTATATAGCTGCACATTGATCTGGTACTGGTACTCCCTGTGTATAGCTCCACATTGATATGGTACTGGTACTCCCTGTATATAGCTGCACATTGATCTGGTACTGGTACTTCCTGTATATAGCTCCATTCTTGTGTATTTTATTCCTCGTTAGTTACCATTTCATTTTGCATTATTATTTTTTAAACTCTGCATTGTTGGGAAAGTTTCATAAGCAAGCATTTAATTGTAAAGCTTACACCAGTTTTATTCAGCATGTGTGATAAACCCAATTTGATTTGATTTAGTACCTGAAGTTAGGCGCTGAGGCCCACTCCAGAGCCAGACAGGCCAGGTCCACAGCTGCGTACACCAGCAGGAAGAAGATGGTTACAATGCTGGCGATGGTGTTCAACTTCCCTGTGAACAACACCAACTACAGATGGAGAAAAGGAGAGAGAAGAAATAGATGAGGGAGAGAGAGATGGAGAGAAGAAATAGTTTTTCCTCTGACCTCCACAACAAAGTCAGTGAGAGTCAGTCTCCTCAGTTCTCCCCTTTAACAAGAGTATTAATTAGCTATTCACCGAGCCCTCAGTCATAGGCCAGTATGGGCAACTTCTGGGCCTGCCTGCCTGTGTGTGTGCGTGAGTGAGATCAGGTCAGTTGTATTCGTGTTGTATGTCCAGTCCATGTACACCCATGGTAATCACCAAGCTATTCTGAGAGGCTGAGTTATCACTAACATCACACAGCCCTTAACTAAAAGGTCAGACCACAAAGATAGAGGGGCTTCTAAATCAGTCTCAAGGTCTCCCTCAAATATCATCTGGATCACTTGAATTGATGCATGCCTTGTCTCTATATCCATCTCCCTTTTGGCCTAACACCTTCTTTCACCTTCCTTCCTGACATCCCTCGCTCCCTTTCTCTCATCTGTGAGATTGTTTAACATGGAGTGAGATTAGAATCACACTTGTGTCATCAGTGAATCATTCAAATGGCAGAGAGAGAAAGAGCGAGCGACAGAAAAGAGGGGGAGGACTAGTTAATGAGCTCTGATACAGGCTAATGATTTCACTCTAATTACTCCCCCACTCCAGTGTAGAAGCGGAGCGAGGGATGAGAGAGGAAGACAAAGACCAGCCATTTAACACTTGCTTCTTGAAGAGTATCTGACTAGCCAGTCATTATCAGAGCTCTCTCCACCTCCATCTATTTTTCCTGTCTCTGTATCTTTACCCTCCCATCTCATCTCCTTTTCTCATTATGTCTTGGCCAATTCTCAGTACTCTCAAAGTACTTCCCTTCTCTCTACATCTACCCTTCTCTCTCCATCTATCTTTTTCCATTTACCCTTCTCTCTACTCTATCAATCTACCTTTTCCTACATCTGACCTGATCAGAGATTATTGAGCAGGTGAAATCAGACCTATTCTCTCCTCTATGTCTTACCTGTACTTGGACCCAGGAGAGAACAGCCCCTCAGGGGTTCCTATTGTCTTACCTGGACTGGTAACCAGGAGAGGACACACACACCCAGGGGTTCCCATTGTCTTACCTGTACTAGGAACCAGGATAGGAGAACAGACACCCAGGGGTTCCCATTGTCTTACCTGTACTAGGAACCAGGAGAGGAGGACAGACACCCAGGGGTTCCCATTGTCTTACCTGTACTAGGAACCAGGATAGGAGAACAGACACCCAGGGGTTCCCATTGTCTTACCTGTACTAGGAACCAGGAGAGTAGGACAGACACCCAGGGGTTCCCATTGTCTTACCTGTACTAGGAACCAGGAGAGTAGGACAGACACCCAGGGGTTCCCATTGTCTTACCTGTACTAGGAACCAGGAGAGTAGGACAGACACCCAGGGGTTCCCATTGTCTTACCTGGACTGGTAACCAGGAGAGGACACACACACCCAGGGGTTCCCATTGTCTTACCTGTACTAGGAACCAGGATAGGAGAACAGACACCCAGGGGTTCCCATTGTCTTACCTGTACTAGGAACCAGGAGAGGAGGACAGACACCCAGGGGTTCCCATTGTCTTACCTGTACTAGGAACCAGGATAGGAGAACAGACACCCAGGGGTTCCCATTGTCTTACCTGTACTAGGAACCAGGAGAGGAGGACAGACACCCAGGGGTTCCCATTGTCTTACCTGTACTAGGAACCAGGAGAGTAGGACAGACACCCAGGGGTTCCCATTGTCTTACCTGTACTAGGAACCAGGAGAGTAGGACAGACACCCAGGGGTTCCCATTGTCTTACCTGTACTAGGAACCAGGAGAGTAGGACAGACACCCAGGGGTTCCCATTGTCTTACCTGTACTAGGAACCAGGAGAGGAGGACAGACACCCAGGGGTTCCCATTGTCTTACCTGTACTAGGAACCAGGAGAGGAGGACAGACACCCAGGGGTTCCCACTGTGAGATGTCTTCTTAGCTGGAGACAAGACTGTGCCTGCAGACGGGGGAGAGGAGTGAGCGAGAGAGAGAATACAGTTGAAGTCGGAAGTTTACATACACTTAGGTTGGAGTCATTAAAACTCGTTTTTCAACCACTCCACAAATTTCTTGTTAACAAACTATCGTTTTGGCAAGTCGGTTAGGACATCTACTTTGTGCATGACACAAGTCATTTTTCCAACAATTGTTTACAGACAGATTTTTTCACTTATAATTCACTGTATCACAATTCCAGTGGGTCAGAAGTTTACATACACTAAGTTGACTGTGCCTTTAAACAGCTTGGAAAATTACAGAAAATGATGTCATGGCTTTAGAAGTTTCTGATAGGCTAATTGACATCATTTGAGTCAATTGGAGGTGTACCTGTGGATGTACACTGCTCAAAAAAATAAAGGGAACACTTAAACAACACAATGTAACTCCAAGTCAATCACACTTCTGTGAAATCAAACTGTCCACTTAGGAAGCAACACTGATTGACAATAAATTTCACATGCTGTTGTGCAAATGGAATAGACAAAAGGTGGAAATTATAGGCAATTAGCAAGACACCCCCAAAAAAGGAGAGATTCTGCAGGTGGTGACCACAGACCACTTCTCAGTTCCTATGCTTCCTGGCTGATGTTTTGGTCACGTTTGAATGCTGGCGGTGCTCTCACTCTAGTGGTAGCATGAGACGGAGTCTACAGCCCACACAAGTGGCTCAGGTAGTGCAGTTCATCCAGGATGGCACATCAATGCGAGCTGTGGCAAAAAGGTTTGCTGTGTCTGTCAGCGTAGTGTCCAGAGCATGGAGGCGCTACCAGGAGACAGGCCAGTACATCAGGAGACGTGGAGGAGGCCGTAGGAGGGCAACAACCCAGCAGCAGGACCGCTACCTCCGCCTTTGTGCAAGGAGGTGCACTGCCAGCGCCCTGCAAAATGACCTCCAGCATGCACATTTGTGGCCTTGCTGGAGGTCATTTTGCAGGGCTCTGGCAAAGTTAAACAATTTAAAAGGCAATGCTACCAAATACTAATTTAGTGTATGTAAACTTTTGACCCACTGGGAATGTGATGAAAGAAATCAAAGCTGAAATAAAATCACTCTTTTCTATTATTCTGATATTTCACATTCTTAAAAAAGTGGTGATCCTAACTGACCTAAAATAGGGAATTTTTACTAAGATTAAATGTCAGGAATTGTGAAAAATGGAGTTTAAATGTATTTGGCTAAGGTGTATGTAAACCTCTGACTTCAACTGTATGTGAGAGCAAGAGGGAGGAGGAGGATTAAGATGGAGGGAATTAACGTTTAGGACCACATTTCAGTTGATACATGAAATTAATTCAATTAGAGACTTTCAACTCAAATCAATGCAGCCAAGAACAGGGGATGGAGAGGAAAATAAAAGGGGAGAAAAGGGGAAGGTGAAGAGCGAAGACAGAGCAGAAATTTTAAAAGTGGGTGAGATTAAAATGAAGAGATGTGTGTTACACTATATTAGGAGATCCATTACCCAGTGGGTGTAGGACAGTTGCAAGCAGGTTGCACCAGGTATGAATGACACACACACGATAAGAACTTGAAGCTACAACACCTTTAATCATACAGTCACAAGGCAAAAACAAAACCCATAAGCTAATATTTATGTTTAACCCCTGAAAGGCATTGCTAGTGAACCTGAGCCGAGTCACTGTCAGTTTGGTTCAGTCTAGTTCAGCATGGTTCAGTCTAGTTCAGCATGGTTCAGTCTAGTTCAGCATGGTTCAGTCTAGTTCATCTGTTCTGCTCCAGCTGCCCACTCTACAGGGGAAACCTGCTTAATACTGCTATTCATCTCCCATATCCACACACAACGCCAGTGAGAAGGGAGAGAGAAGAAGCTATAAAGATAAATAAGAGGGTGAGGTGCATCGTGAGAAAGAGGACATAAGTGTACCCACCAAACAGGTCGTCCCGTGCCAGGGCGTAGAGGATGCGAGAGGCCCCTATCAGGTTACTCATGGCAGCAGACATGGTGGAGGAGTACACACCAACGGTCACCAACGGGTTCCACACATTAATGTCCCGCAGGAAACTGTAGTCCCTCTGGAGGAGAAGACTGAGCCAGAAATCAGATTATATACATTCATATGAAACCCTCCCCACTCCACTCCTCCACCCATCTCTGTCTGTTTTTTAGTCTGTCAGCTCCCTCCACCTGTCTGTCAGCTCCCTCCACTCCCTCCATCTGTCTGTCTACTCCCTCCATCTGTCTGTCAGCTCCCTCCATCTGTGTCAGCTCCCTCCATCTGTGTCAGCTCCCTCCATCTGTGTCAGCTCCCTCCATCTGTGTCAGCTCCCTCCATCTGTCTGTCAGCTCCCTCCACTCCCTCCATCTGTCAGCTCCCTCCACTCCCTCCATCTGTCTGTCTACTTCCTCCACTCCCTCGATCTGTCTGTCTACTCCCTCCACTCCCTCGATCTGTCTGTCCCCTCCCTCCACTCCCTCGATCTGTGTGTCCCCTCTGTCCGAAAAATAGGAAATGCCAATGATATGATTTGTGTGTGTGTGTTATTTGGTGTGTGAGTGTTGGTCTGCGTTATTTGTGTGCCGCAGTTAAACGTTTATGAACCATTGCTTTAAATCAGCCTCTCTGACATTGTTAATAATGATTCACTTTAAAATGTTCCCATCCACCAGCAGCACACACAGTAGTGAAAACATGTGAAAACATAAGTCATGAGTATGCATGTGTGTTGGAGTTACTCTGGTGTGTGCGTAATGGAGCTGGTCAATTTTATTTATTTATTTCACCTTTATTTAACCAGGTAGGCAAGTTGAGAAGTTCTCATTTACAATTGCGACCTGGCCAAGATAAAGCAAAGCAGTGTGACACATACAACAACACAGAGTTACACATGAAACTCAGTCAATAATACAGTAGAAAAATAAGTCTATATACAATGTGAGCAAATGAGGTGAGATAAGGGAGGTAAAGGCAAAAAAAGGCCATGGTGGCGAAGTAAATACAATATAGCAAGTAAAACACTGGAATGGTTGATTTGCAGTGGAAGAATGTGCAAAGTAGAAATAGAAATAATGGGGTGCAAAGGAGCAAAATAAATACAGTAGGGGAAGAGGTAGTTGTTTGGGCTAAATGATAGATGGGCTATGTACAGGTGCAGTAATCTGTGTGCTGCTCTGACAGCTGGTGCTTAAAGCTAGTGAGGGAGATAAGTGTTTCCAGATTTTTGCTATAGCCTGGTTATTAATTCCTGTGACGTGTGGCAAGTGCAGTATAAATCTGAACATGCTTGACATTTTAAAACCTGCACTCCAAAACAAAGCCGTCATAAAGAGGTGGCAGCCATGCAGAGAGGGAGAGCAGAGGACAGAGCGTGTGCCATGCAGAGAGGGAGAGCAGAGGACAGAGCGTGTGCCATGCAGAGAGGGAGAGCAGAGGACAGAGCGTGTGCCATGCAGAGAGGGAGAGCAGAGGACATAATGTGTGCCATGCAGAGAGGGAGAGCAGAGGACATAATGTGTGCCATGCAGAGAGGGAGAGCAGAGGACAGAGCGTGTGCCATGCAGAGAGGGAGAGCAGAGGACAGAGCGTGTGCCATGCAGAGAGGGAGAGCAGAGGACAGAGCGTGTGCCATGCAGAGAGGGAGAGCAGAGGACAGAGCGTGTGCCATGCAGAGAGGGAGAGCAGAGGACAGAGCGTGTGCCATGCAGAGAGGGAGAGCAGAGGACATAACGTGTGCCATGCAGAGAGGGAGAGCAGAGGACAGAGCGTGTGCCATGCAGAGAGGGAGAGCAGAGGACATAACGTGTGCCATGCAGAGAGGGAGAGCAGAGGACATAACGTGTGCCATGCAGAGAGGGAGAGCAGAGGACATAATGTGTGCCATGCAGAGAGGGAGAGCAGAGGACATAATGTGTGCCATGCAGAGAGGGAGAGCAGAGGACAATGTGTGCCATGCAGAGAGGGAGAGCAGAGGACATGTGTGCCATGCAGAGAGGGAGAGCAGAGGACAGAGCGTGTGCCATGCAGAGAGGGAGAGCAGAGGACATAACGTGTGTGTTCATGCACATTTTGGTACTTTATGTGCTTTTTTTATTAACATGTCTGTGAAGGCTATGTATTTGTATAAAACAGACGTGTATACGGTTGTTTTTGAGTGTGCGTCCTGGTGTCCCCTCCATCCCATAATACAGATTATTCATCAGATCATGAAGCTGGAATGAGCTGTGCCATTGAAATAAAGAACAGAACGAAGTAAAGCACCTGACAAAAGAAAACAATTATTTTAAGAGGGGAGTGCAGCTAAATGAGAGCCTGGAGAGACTGGACGTTCATACTCATTCCACACCTCATTTGTTGATCATCTCATTTGTTTATTCATACGTTAATATTCTTTTGCCATTTCTTTTAAATAAGCTTCAAAAACAACTAGAGGTGGGGAGGGAGGCAGAGAGATAGAGCAACACAGACAGAGAGAGAATGGGATCAATAGCTAACAAGGCCTGTAGATCTCCTCTCCACCCCTCCCTCTCTCTGCTACTCTCTCGCATTCACTCTACCCACCACACTCTACCTCTCTCAATCTCAGACTGTCTCTACTATACCCCTTTTCTCATATTATCTATTGTTTTGCTACATTCTCATTCCTTCTACTATTTTTATGGTTGTTTTTTTATTTCCTTATTAGGATCCCCATTAGCTGTTACTTATGTAGCAGCTACTCTTCCTGGGGGTCACAGGATTAGAGGTCACGGGCAACATAACATGAACCTCCTCGTTGTCTTCTCCATCTCTATCCCTGTGTGTTGGCAGGGACAGAGGGGGGGAACGAGAAAGATACAGAGAGAGATCAGGGACAGACAGAGACCGACAACGAGAGAGATCTGTGGAGGAGAGATAGCAAGCAAATAAAGGATGGATGGACAGAGAGAGCCAAGGACAGGCACGACAGAGAGAGCCAAGGACAGGCACGACAGAGAGAGCCAAGGACAGGCACGACAGAGAGAGCCAAGGACAGGCACGACAGAGAGAGCCAAGGACAGGCACTCTGTAGTGGGGTGATTGCAAGGGAACAGAGGTATGAGATGAAAGCAGAGGAGGGCAGACAGACTGAGAATGTTGGACTTGTTGCCTCAATGTCTGGACAAGACACTAGCACTACGAGCCAGCGAGTGGGGGGGGGGGGGGGGGGGGGGCATGAGAGAGAATTAAACAGCGCCAGGGGAAGCAAGGGAGAACGGAAGGGAGTGAAAAACAGTAGCACATTCTCTCACACAAATAAAAGCCATATGGGGGGGCTGAAAAACAGAAGAAAAAGCAAAGAGATGGAGAGAGCCTTGTGGGACTGCACAGCTTCCACACACACACCAGGCTGCATGTTGAAGATAGCAGAACAAAAGAGGGAGGCAGATTTAAATTAATATAATTATTCAGCCAGTAATAAATACATAAGCTTCTATAGCAGGATGGGATTAGTCAACAGGTCACTGATGCACAATACTCAGAGGTGTACACACACACACAACAAAGTCACTCAACCAGAGACACACACATACACCACACCTGCATATATACACACACAATGTCACTCATCCATAGAGGGACGATAAAGATAGACACACAACCACACTCTGTAGTTAGTAATCCAGAGAACGAATGCACACACACCAGTCACTCATTCAGGAAATGAACACACACACACACACCACACACTCGCTCTTCACTTATCCAAAGAAAGAGACAGACCGTAAAATACACACTAATCATTCAGGTCTCAGTCCCTAAACAAGATACAGACACACTCACTCTAAGCTTACTGTATATTGGGGGATTGGGCTGGATTTGGTTGTGAGGGGCTGGAGAGTTGGCAATGGGCTATCTGTCACCACTGGCTACCCTGTCACATTGGGTTAATATAGTGCTCATAGCTGGACAGTAAACCATCATCATCGTCTTTTACATTGGGCTCCTATGCACCTTCCCAGACCCATCTAGAACACATACACACTCTATAACTGTGCACCTGTAACAAACACACACCTGTAACCTATTCAGGTATGCATCAGATGTCATTCTCCCAAAAGGCAGCACTATTGTAGATCTGAACAGCCATTCTTAATCTCCCTGACATTTATGTTAAGTGAACACAGTGCCTTTTACCAAGAATGCAGAGTAACTAGCTGAAGAGAGGAGAAATTTACTTTGGCTTTATTCAAAAGTTACACCATTTCTGTTTCAGTAAGGTTGCATTGAAACAAGTATCCCAATTCTGATATTTTTCGACCAATCAGATCAGCTCTGAAAAAATCTAATTTGATGCGAAAACAACTCATGTGATTGGTCAAAATATCAATTAAATGGGAAAAAGATCAGATTTGTGATGCCTGTGTAAACACTACCTAAGAAACCCCTCAATGTCAGTGTCTGAAATACAAAGGGAGCTCCTCATGTGAGATGGTGTGACCGCCACCTGTTGGATACTTCTGGGTACTGCTACCAAGTTACTATTTCTGACCAAAAAAAGGGGGAATAACATCCAACTCAAAAAGCTTATATTTGTTCCTCCTCAGTGAAAATCACTTACCCAAACCATGAGACATTCAACTGCTTTCCCTTCAACGAGGCTTTGTTGATAAGGTGAATGCACCAATTTGTAAGTCGCTCTGGATAAGAGCGTCTGCTAAATGACTTAAATGTAATGTAAATGCTATAGAAATGCAGAGAGTGTCCGTGGTGAAGGGGGGGTCCAGTGTTTGGCATTTAGTAATGTGACGTTGACGTGACGTTGACTGATGGCTTTAATGCACATTCTTCCTATTTAATCTAAGTAATCCATTTAGTCTGTCTCTCAATGACACACTGGTGACATTCACTTTAATAGTTAATATCATAAATATGATAAGTGCAGAAAGTTCTCTTTAGTTTGGTGACAGATGTAACAATCCGAGACTAGCGCCATGAGTTTTTCCTGAATAGTGACTTGACTTGGAAAAACTCTGACCCCTTTTTCTGCAGCCTTACAACTGACAACCAATTGTAACTTTCAACTAAAGAAAATGTGGCCTATTGTTGAAAGACAACCTGTGACCTACCTTGTGACAAGGGTGTAACTGTTTCATAATGCAAATTGGCATTTATGAGAGTTTACCTCTAGTCAAGAATGTTATACAGCCCTTAAGTAAATTAGGTTAAGGAAAAAGGAAACCGCACACTGCTCTTGATAGTATCACCGATATTTAATACGTTTACGTATCGGCCACACGGCCTTCGTCAGAGCTTTTGTGATTTTTGGAAATGTGCACCCTTATGTAGACCTGCCCCGACCCACATCCGTTCTACACATCGAAGAGGGTTGGAGGCAAAGGAAAAACAAATAAGTGCTACCAAATATAACAATATGCATTTCATAAATATTACAAAAGTGTATAAATAAGGCGTATTGAACACATCTGTAAAATCTCAATGAGGACATGGCAAGTTTTCATTAGTCATTGGGTACATCGTACGAAAAACGTCAGAATAATCTACAAGAGACACATGTTTTATGTTCAAATTCACAACATATAGGCATTTCATCATTAGGTCATTTAGGAAATAATGTCTGGAGGGTGAAAATCCAAAAACATTCTCTTTTACTCAAGAGTATTATTAATATCTCCTCCCCTGTCTGATATCTTAACTTTCTCTATGCCACAAAATCTAAAAAGGTGGAAATGTCATGCTTTCAGGTCATTGAAATGTACAGCAACTGGATAATCCCTGTCGTTTCTCCTGATTGAACTTTTATGTTCACTAATTCTGTTTGTGAGAGCGGGTGGTTCTAACGACATAGCAGAGCCCACATGGACATTTAATAATGTAAATAACATGGGTGGTGGAACACGTAATAGTGTAATTTATGTGGAACCTTTTTCCTGTGTGTGGGTGACAGAAATATTCACACTTCATCATATGCGCACTGTGCGCATCCTCTGCATTTATAGCTACCATTTGGTAGAGGGCGTAAAAGAGCCTGGCTAATTTTCTTTTGTGGCTGGCAGTTGGCATGAACCAATTTATTGCGTAAATTGCGACCTCTCCTATACACAATACGTGGTGGATATTTAAATTCAGCCGGCAAAGCTGGGTCCGATGATAAAATATGCCAATGTTTCTTGACCACACCTCCCACTTTTCGCGAATTCAAAGTATATGTAGTTGTGAACATTACGGAGTGTTCTGTAGCTTTAGCGGGTCTTTTTTGTAGCAGTTCATCTCGTGTTTTCCCAATGCCAAATGATGAGCTTCATCCACATATTGTGACGAATAGCCTCTTAGAAACCTCACGCGCATCTCCGCTGCTTTTTCTAGATAATCATCTGTGGAGTGGCATATACGGCGCAGTCTGAAAAACTGGCTTCTTGGAAGTCCTCTTTTTAATGTGTCAGGGTGGAAGCTGTCACCCTGTAATAGAGTATTTCTGTCCGTTTCTTTTCTATACAGAGTTGTAAACAGGGTTCCATTTGATTTCTCAATCCACATATCGAGGTAATGAACACGTTGAGTGTCACGTTCAAGAGTGAATTTGAGATTAGGGTCAATGTCATTGAGTAGTGCCATAAAATTGACAGTTCTTCTTCAGTTCCTTCCCATATACAAAAAATGTCGTCAATATATCGATACCACTTCAGGACTTTATTAAAAATTGGATTCTCGTTTTCATTATTAACAAAACGTTCTTCAAAAAGACCCATATAGAGGTTAGCATAGCTCAGAGCAAATGTAGAGCCCATCGATGTTCCATTCGTTTGGAGGTAGTATTCATCATCAAACCTGAAATAGTTATACTGAAAACATATTCAGCCAACTCTAGAATGAAGTTTGTTGGTGGATATTCATTAGTATCTCTGCCTCCCAAATAGTGTGCTAGTGCTGCCAGCCCCCCCCACATGGGGAATGCTGGTATATAGACTCTCGACATCTAATGTGACCAAAATACAGTCTTCTTTTAAACCCGTTATTGGTGAGATCTTGTTTATGAAGTCTATAGAGTATTTTACATATGATGGCAATGCTTGCACATGAGATTTAATAAAATAGTCTACAAAGTTCGACAATGGCTCTAGCATTGAGCCTATTCCTGCAACCACTGGTCTGCCTGGATAGTTGCCTTGTGTTTTAGATTTGTGTAATTTCGGTAAAATGTATAAGCATGGACATATGGCACATTTGCAGCAAAGATATTCATATTCAGGTTTTTAGATAAGGTGGTTTAATAGGGCTCCAGATTAGAGCATATATCCCTTTGGAACACCTGTGTGGGATCAACACTCAGTTTTCTATAGAAACGTTCATTGCTGAGTTGTCTCTGAATTTCTTCTTTACATTTTTCATAGTCTAAAACAACCACAGCACCCCACTTGTCTGCAGGTTTTATAACCAAAGATGAAGCTTTCATTAATTCATTGAGTGCCAGTTCTTCTGTTCTAGCGAGATTCTTCTGAATATGGTTTGTTTGTCTCGTATATACTGACATGGCTTCTTGTTCGACTAACCTACAATAGGTATTAATCGAGGAGTTGTTAACCATGGGGCAGAATTTGCTTTTGGGCTTAAAATGGGTACCAGTTCTTTGATGTGTATCGAATGGTTTATCTGTACATGTTGGTACAAAAGAGAGGCCCTTAGATAAGACTGAGACTTGAGCGTCGGTAAGGTATTTTTTGGAGAGGTTAATTACCGCGTCCCGCTGTAGCTCCGTGTCCACAGCCTGTGTTCCTGGTCTCTTCAACCGCTTGCCTCTCCTGCATCGTTTATTTTCTTTCGTGGAGCCCTCTGTTGCTTCCGGGCTAAAAAAACAGACTATGTGCCATGGTAGCTGGAGTCACTGTCTGTAGGGAATTCGCTCTCGGTGGATGCCTCTGTGTCCAAGTGTCCATGTCCTCCCGCTGCTCTCCGTGCTCCTGTCCTTGGGCCTTCCCATGCGTACACCCGGTTGAGCTGGTAGTCCTCTGTGTCTCGCTGGTATTTCTTGATCTTTGTTGCTTGTAGAGAGTCTCTGTATTTCCCAATGGACTGCTTGATCGTGTCGTCTATGTCTGTAAAATTAGGGCCTAGAATCTCCTTCATTATAGCCTCATGTTCGCTAATCTTAACTTCAACTTCTTTCACTTCCTTTGACACATGTTCAACGATTAATAGCATTAAATCTAATGAGCATTTGTTGAGTATTTCACCCCATTGCTGAATGAAAGTTGTCATTTTTCCCTGTTGTAGGCTCCTTCTGTATTCTCAGTCCTCTTGGAATGCGCTTGTTGCGCCAATACTCGCTAAGAGTGGTGCCATGCAGGAACAAACGTGTTTCTTTCTCTCGGAGTCTCTGGAGCTGGATTTTGAGTTCGACAGTCGAGTGTGGAACTGGGTTCTCCATGTTGGAGGTAGGAACAATAATCTTATTGGCGTCTTCTTGTGTGAATGAAAGGGTACTCGCACAATGTGTGGTAAGTGAGTTGATCTCTCCTAGTGGATCCATTGTATACTTGGTACGTCTTTTACTTTTGTGTATACTTACAAGATTTCAGAGTACGGAGTGAAAAATAGTTATACAAAATTCAAAAGGCACTCGCACATCTGAGCAATCTTATTTGCAGGTGCATGGCAACAATTGAACAAGATGAAGGAAAAAGGAAACCACACACTGCTCTTGATAGTATCACCGATATTTAATAAGCTTACGTATCGGCCACACGGCCTTCGTCAGACCTTTTGTGATTTTTTTAAATTTGCACTGTGGAATTCCATGGCCAGAAATAACAAGTTTATGATTCCAGTAACATGCATGATGAAATGCTGACTTTACCCCAGGCCAAGTTATCATTATCACTTCCACGGGTTACTGTACTCTTCCACAGGTTACTGTACTCTTCCACAGGTTACTGTACTCTTCCACAGGTTACTGTACTCTATGTACAACTGGAGGAGCAGTCAGTGTGTTTTCACATGTACAGTAACTACTAAGACAGTTCAGTAAAAGGTTTAGATATGGTTGACACACCATCAAGTACCTTAAAAGGACGTTGGAGGCAGTATCATTCATAAACCCTGTACATTTCCTCCATTCAGTCCGACAATCTAAGACCAAAAAGTCACACTCCACTGCATGCCGGGCCCTGTCCAACATCAATAAAGCAACACTAAACCAACAGCAGATAAGGACACAGCTAGATAACAACCGGACTGAACACAGCGGAGAAGGAAATGCATTCTTGTTATCCTTTGTTCATATCCTGAAGTATGGATTGAAATGGACTCAATTTCCTCAGTGTAAAAAGAAAGTATGCGTGCATGTGAGACAGGTACTGACTGGTCCTGAATGCCACTTCTCATGATCTAGATAGTGTAGAAATCAACCACCTAGGATTTCATGATCCAGTGTGTCTGATCAACTACTACATTATCCATCAACGACCACGTTTACATGCGCTAAGTATTCCACATAGTAGCTCATATCCCGCTTAAGGTCTTATTCGGGATAAGCTGTTTACATGCACCTTTGATATCCCGCTCACGAGTATTCTATACCCATGAATAAAGTGAATATTCCTAATTTAAGTTCATATGGGTTAAATGGAACAGTAACAGAAATCTGGACACCGACTGTAGACCTATAACCTCTCACATGTAGAGTAATATCATATTAACTCCTGCAGAATTAACCATTTCTTGTAGTAGGCCTAAAATTAGATAAGAGTTACATTTGTGTCTTGGGAACAGGAGTGGAGAAATATGATTTTGGTCTTTCAGCATCTCCAGAAAATGCAAATGCACGTGTAACTTATATGTTTTACACTAACGTAAGCAGACAGTATTTCTACCACATAAAATATGCACCCAAGGCAAACTGAAGTCTTATCAGAAAGGTGTTTCATCGTTTTCTCAGCTTTTCATTTCCTTAAAACCTGGGCAAACTGATGACATTTGGACATTTTGCACAATAATAATCTTTTCACTGTTGTGGAGTTTCCTCCACGGTCCCTAACCAAACAGAGAACTTTACCGGTGTTAACTACATTACTAATTCATTCATTCTATTGATGTAAGACATTCTGGTTAGCACTACTTTAGTCAGAAGCTGCATGTATCTAATTATAGTTGATAAATGGCCTACCAAATGCTGGAAATTATGAGCAGAAATGTATCTAAATTAGGGGTGGAAGTAGCCAAAGCCATTAGGCTATACGGTCCAGCAGGCTACAGTGTACCAGCAAAATAAATGATGGAATTATGGTGGATGGAAATGCACAGGTATAGCCTACTTTATTTAATGATTTGTTTGATAATCAGATGAAAACATCAACACCCATGATATGCAATACTGACCATGCGCAGACTGCAAAATTAACAGTAAACGGGATAAGATGTATACATGCCACAGTATCCCATCTAAGATCAACATTTCCCAGGTATCTTATCCGGGTTTCTCATAACCGGGATACAAGCTTTTTCGGGTTATTATAAATGGGATATGATGCTACATGTGTCAACTCAAAAACAATACTTGAGTAGCCCGAATAAAAAAGGGATATTGGTGGGCATGTAAACACGGTCAATGAGTCAGCATATTTCTCTTCCCTTTTTATCTGCCAATGTCTGATCTACTGAGGGGGAGAGGGTGAAACAGGCAGAGGGAGGACAGGGAGGAGTATAATTGATGGCTGTATTGATTTCCAATGCATCTTTAAAGGGCCTTTCATGTCACTTTAGCACTTTGGCAACACTTGTGTTAGTGCCACATCAATACTGCACACTGGCACTGAGCTAGAGACGGGAGAGAGAGTGAGAGAAAGTGTGAGAGAGTGTCAGAGATAGAATTGTAAATGCTAGTATGTGTGTCTTTCATTGAGTGCAAATTTTTGTCGAGTTTGAGTTGGATTGGGCCCCTGTGTGTTTGTGTGTGCCTATCTCTGTATGTGAACATACGTGTTACAGGTGTGTTTATCTACAGAGATTATGCCCAAACTAGTGTGTGTGTGACTGACCGGTCACAGGAGCAGGCCACCATCAGACTGAGGAGGTAGTAGATGATGAAGGTGAAGATGACAGCTGTGATGGTTCCTCGAGGGATAGAGTAGCTAGGGTTCTTTAGGTCACCTGGGACACAGCACGACACCAGGTTAGACACAACACAGACAATCACACACTCCTGACCGACTCCTTTGATCAAAAAACGATTTATTACCTGACATGTTGGATCCGGCCATGATGCCTGTGCAACCGTTAAACATGACCGCAAACACCGTGGCAAAGGACATCATGGTTCCTGTTGTGTAGTCCACAGCATAGTCAGCTAGGGGAGAGTTAGATATAAATTCAATCAGCTTCATGTCCAAATCCTCCCCAAATTCAGATATTAACAACAACAAAAATTGAAAACATGCATGCCTCTTGCCTTTAAGGAGGACTTACAATTAAAAAAGGACAGAAATGCTTCATCTTGCCATCTCAAGTTCAGATATAGCTTGTGGTACATACAGTTGAAGTCAGAAGTTTACATACATTTAGGTTGGAGTCATTAAAACTCATTTTCAACCACTCTACACATTTCTTTGTAGAGTGGTTGAAAAAGTCGGTTAGGACATCTACTTTGTGCATGACACAAGTAATTTCTCCAACAATTGTTTACAGACAGATTATTTAACTTATAATTAATTTTATCACATTTCCAGTCGGTCAGCAGTTTACATACACTAAATACTGTGCCTTTAAACAGCTTGGAAAATTCCAGAAAATTATGTCATGGCTTTAGAAGCTTCTAAAGCCATGACGTAAATTAACCTGAGTAAATTGGAGGTGTACCTGTGGATGTATTTCAAGGCCTACCTTCAAACTCAGTGCCTCTATGCTTGACATCATGGGAAAAATCTAAAGAAATCAGCCAAGACCCCAGAAAAAAATATTGTAGACCTCCACAAGTCTGGTTCATCTTTGGGAGCAATTTCCAAACGCCTGAAGGTACCACGTTCATCTGTACAAACAATAGCAGGCAAGTATAAACACCATGGGACCACGCAGCTGTCATACCGCTCAAGAAGGAGACGCATTCTGTCTCCTAGAGACGAACGTACTTTGGTTGCGAAAAGTGCAAATCAATCCCAGAACAACAGCAAAGGACCTTGTGAAGATGCTGGAGGAAACAGGTACAAAAGTATATATCCACAGTAAAACGAGTCCTATATCAACATAACCTGAAAGGCAGCTCAGCAAGGAAGAAGCCACTGTTCCAAAACTGCCATTAAAAAAAGCCAGACTACGGTTTGTAACTGCACATGGGGACAAAGATCGTATTTTTTGGAGAAATGTCCTCTGGTCTGATGAAACAAAAATATAACTGTTTGGCCATAATGACCATCGTTATGTTTGGAGGAAAAAGGGGGAGGCTTGCAAGCCGAAGAACACCACCCCAACCGTGAAGCACGGGGGTGGCAGCATCATGTTGTGGGTTGCTTTGCTGCAGGAGAGACTGGTGCACTTCACAAAATTGATGGCATCATCAAGAAGGAAAATTATGTGGATATATTGAAGCAACATCTCAAGTCATCAGTCAGGAAGTTAAAGCGTGGTCGCAAATGGGTCTTCCAAATGGACAATGACTCCAAGCATACTTCCAAAGTTGTGGCAAAATGGCTTAAGTACAACAAAGTCAAGGTATTGGAGTGGCCATCACAAAGACTGACTCCTTGCTGTCCCCAGTCCGCCTGGCCTTGCTGCTATTCATGTTTCAACTGTTCTGCCTGCGGTTATGGAACCGCCACCTGTCCCAGACCTGTTGTTTTTCAACTCTTAATGATCGGCTATGAAAAGCCAACTGAAAATTATTCATGATTATTATTTGACCATGCTTGTCACTTATGAACATTTTTGAACATCTTGGCATAGTTCTGTTATAATCTCCACCCGGCACAGCCAGAAGAGGACTGGCCACCCCTCATAGCCTGGTTCCTCTCTAGGTTTCTTCCTAGGTTTTGGCCTTTCTAGGGAGTTTTTCCTAGCCACCGTGCTTCTACACCTGCATTATTAGCTGTTTGGGGTTTTAGGCTGGGTTTCTGTACAGCACTTCGAGATATTAGCTGATGTACGAAGGGCTATATAAAATAAACTTGATTGATTGATGAACTCAATCCTATAGAAAATTTGTGGGCAGCACTGAAAAAGCAAGGAGGCCTACAAACCTGACTCGGTTACACCAGCTCTGTCAGGAGGAATGGGCCAAAATTCACCCAACTTATTGTGGGAAGCTTGTGGAAGGCTACCTGAAACGTTTGACCCAAGTTAAACAATTTAAAGGCCATGCTATCAAATACTAATTGAGTGTATGTAAACTTCTGATCCACTGGGAACGAGATGAAAGACATAAAAACTGAAATAAATAATTCTCTACAATTATTCTGATATTTCACATTCTTAAAATAAAGTGGTGATCCTAACTGACCTAAGACAGGTCATTATTACTAGGATTAAATGTCAGGAATTGTGAAAAACTGAGTTTAAAGGTATATGTAAACTTCCGACTTCAACTGTATGAAGCTATTGACTTTAACCTACTTCCTTCTTATTGGAGGGAAAGCTTTACAGTGGCAAACAAAGTGTGTAAGTGTGTCAATGTGTGATTTTGTTGACAACAAGGTCTTTGAACGCGAAGGTTGATTTCCACTCTGAATATAAATCCTTCAGCTCAGTAGTCAGGTTGGTATGTTACGGTGGAAATGGGGAGCCAAAGGATATTTACGAGACCCACTAATTACAACTAAATAATCAATTACCTTTTTCACTGCCAGCAACCCTGGTAAACATTCAGTAAATCAAGAGGCTAAGGCTATAATTGGTGTGTGTGTGTGAGATAAACCAGTCAATTCTGCATAACTGACATGAGACGTCACTCACATCAATAATTATTTGCTATATTCATTCCTTCAAGATCCATTATGCACAAATTGCTCCACCATTTCCTGGTTGCTAAAATTCTAATAGTTAGCCTAATTTCAGTTTATGTGAGAAAACAAGCAAGTATAGTGTAGAGAATTTTGTACAAATTTAAACAGCTGTGAAATATATTTTCCATAACCCAAAATATTGTATTTTCAGCTGTTTGAAGCTGGTGTACAAAACCGAAAGTAAAAGATTCAAAACTGAAACTTAAGAACAGGAAGCATAGCGAGCACAGATCAGATCTACTGCTTTTTAGACTTGCTTTCAATGAGGCTGAAAGCTCTATAACACACATTACTATGTGAATTTGGTAGTGGCGCCTAAAAAGTTATATATTGCAGCCTTAAATCAAGCGAAATTCTATTTAGAATGACACATACAGTACATTAAGCACACACGTTTGTTGGTGAGTAACACACACCCAACCCTTACTCACCATCCAGGTTGCCCAGCAGTGTGTCCAGTTTAAAGCCGGTAAAGTTGGCCATGTTGGGTGGCTGTGGCCCTGTGTTGTTGTGAACGGGCATGGCGGCAGGCAGGAGGATGGTGCGCGGGCACACGGTGAAGAAGCTGATAAAGATGGTGGCCAGCACCAGCATGACCACCAGGAAGATGAGGAAGGAGGCCTTGGCATAGATCTCTGCCCCCACTAGACACACAAGCAGGCAGAGGAGGAGGATGCCGGTGGCATAGAGCAACGACCACCAATACCCCGCTGGTAACACCTGGAGGGAACCCGCTGGGCTCACCCCATCTGAAGTGGGATGGGAGGGAGGGATGGTGGTAAGTAGGTTAAAAGGTGTAGAGGGTTAATGAGATGAGAAAATGAGAGTGAAGGAATGAGGGTGAAAGCTGAAACAGACCATGAAAGGTCACAAAGGGTGGGAATCTAATTCAATTTGATTTAAATGTATTCAGTTTAATTCAATGACCTTTAACATGGGCATGCAATGGATTAGTAGCCATTGTGAAATCAGATTCGTTTTAGATCAAATACAAAAATACTAGAAAAGTAGTCTCAATGTAAACAGAGCACAGGTTGGCATTTATTGGGATGGCTAATGTACTGGAGGCAGCTCTGCAGGGTAGTCACTAGCTGTCACAGCCAAAAAGAAATAAAATCACATTTTAAACCGCACCACACTTCCAACATTATGCCTAACCTCAAATTAAGACGAAAAAGTACATTTTTGTTTTCATAAATTTTTACAATATATAGCCAATGTTGACTGCCGCTGGCCCATCTTGTGGGCGTTGACCTTCAAACACAGCAGGAAAAGGGCGAGAGTATGGCTGTATACCTTCTGGAAGCCCGAAAGTTGCTACTATGGCCTCAACCAGACCCAGTATAAAGAGGGCACTGCTACACACGTTAGCCAGGAAGAACATAACACCTAGACTGCCCCCAAACTCTGGCCCCAACGCACGACTTATCATGTCTGGGGGAGGAGGGAGTTAAGGCTGGGACCAACAGGATTTAAGAGTGAGTGTCAATGTGTGTGTGAGAGAGAGAGTGGGTGTTTGTATGTGCACACTATAGTGTAGTGAAGGCACTGAAAGAATAGGCGCAGGCACACACACACACACACACACACATCCCCCTCTCACACACAATGCGTCTTACAGATAAAATGAAAGCAATACCAGCCATTCACTGGCACACACAAAACAATACCTGGACGAATGCAATGCGACATTAATGAAATAGAAAGAACAGTGAGGTGGAGTGTGTGTAGAGTATATGGGGTGGTGTGAGAAAGGCATTCATACATCGCCTGAAATAATATGTCTATACATCTGGCCTCCCGGGTGGCGCAGGGGTCTAGGGCACTGCTTCGCAGTGCTAGCTGCGCCACCAGAGTCTCTGGGTTCGCGCCCAGGCTGGGCTGGGTTCGCGCCCAGGCTCTGTCGCAGCCGGCCGCAACCGGGAGGTCCGTGGGGCGACGCACAATTGGCATAGCGTCGTCCGGGTTAGGGAGGGTTTGGCCGGTAGGGATATCCTTGTCTCAGTATGTAAAATGTAATAAAATGTATGCACTCTACTGTAAGTCACTCTGGATAAGAGCGTCTGCTAAATGACTAAAATGTAAAATCTGACTATCATGTACAGCTGTGTGTGTATTGCTGAGGAGGATACAGTAGGCCCCTCCTGCGTCCAGAGCTCCATTGGTTGAGATGGCACACACAGACAGCACGGTCATACTGATGATGAAGTAGGCCACTAAGAACATGGCTATGGCCTGATACAGCCCACACTGGCCCACCACGAAACCTGACGGGAGAGAACACAAGGACCACACTATGGTTAAACAACACAACGAATTCAAATCATCTCAAAGTCCCTAACGGGAACTGGGTTTGGTGATTTAACAAGTGGTGGAACAACTTTCCTACAGGAAGTTGAAACTGGAATTTACAGTAATTGTCTATAAGAACATACAGTGGGGAATTCTCATTGGCTTTCACCTTAACTACACAGTTGAGACAGCAGTTTGACCCACCTCCCTCATACCCACCTCCCTCATACCCACCTCCCAGAGTCATGTAATTATTAACCAAAACATCATGCCAAGGCATTCAGATACGTTTGTTTAAGAAATGTTGTTGAATGTCACACACAAAATCAGTTTAGACTGACAATATTTTTATTGATAATAGCCTATGGCAAAATACTAAACTTCTACAATGCTACTATTTCCTTGCAACATTCAACAAGAGGTCAAAATGCATAACAAGTTATGTCATGCTTTTAACAAAAACAGAACTCTCCCAATTCACTGGGGAGCACTCCTATTGATCCTATGCATTGTTGAAATAGAAGCACTATATTGTTCCAGATAAGGCACAATGCACTGCAGTGCTTATGTTATGTGGAATGGTATTTTTGTCTCTCAAACTGGTGGCTGTTCCGCCTGTGCGTGTCTACACCACAGCAGCTGAGGTATCATGAGACAAGGGAATAAACAGAGGGGGGAGCACATCAAGGCAGGAGAGAGAACATAGACAGACTACTTTACTTACCGTGAGAACTCTGTGATAGAATGAAACACCTCTGAACAAAGAAAACAGATGAGAGATATTAATGAATGGGGATTGTATTTGTAAAACATATCTTCGGAATATTGGTGATTACATTAGAGATACTGTTGTCATTATTGCCATCAGATATTGGACTTCGAGCTCTGCATCATGTGAACGTGATTAATGGCTCGAGACTGAAGTTATGGTGCGAGGCAATAAAGCCATTTCTTCCAAGAGCTAGAACTATATTTTAGTCCAAGTTAGTCCACTTCAAACTACTCTATTCCTCCAATAAGAAAATTGTTCTTTTACAATTTATTTCACATTTATGATCATGACTATGACCGCCATAACAGTCCATTCCCAATGTGTCCTGGGATGCACGCACTCCAGTAGGCCCTATCCGTTAACCTACTTTTTCTCCATACCCTTGTGCTGTAACACATCAAGGGAGGTTCCAAGTGGTACAAGGGTCATTCCACCAAGTGTAACGCGGTAAAAAAAACACATTTGATTTCAACTAATTTTAAGATGGTCATAAAGAGCACTTTCAAAACGTTATTCCCATCTCAAGAGGTTAAAAACAAAAAATGCCTATAGTAAGTGCCAAATAAAGTTACAGGGTTGAAGATTTCACCTTAAACTCATCCATAAATGTCATTGTGACAGGGGTAATCAAAGCATGATGTGTGCATCAGGGAGTAGCAACTGAACGCAGAATTGTTAAAACATTTCAAGCTTGTCTATCTATGTCTAACAGGGTTGACGTGTTCTGCTCAACCCGCTTGGTTTTCCACCAGAAAATTCCCAACGAGAGTAGAACCTGCTTTTACACTGTTGAAAAAGGAATAGGTTCTCCATAAAAAAAAATGAGAGTTCAGTTCATGTAACAGGGTTGACCTTAAAATGAGGGACAGATGTAAATTATAGTGAGTATGCCACCTCCCGAATTGACACGTGTTCTAGCCAGGGGCATCACTGGGGACAACATGACCCCCCCCCCACACATTCTGAATCAAACTGTAGATACTCAGAATTTTTTCCAGCGCAATGTTTTTATTAGTCAGTATAGCAATGCAATGTTATTGAACTGTCAGTTTCCCTAGTTCATTTCCTACTTGTAACACTGACACGGTATAAACAGCTCTACAGGCTTCACTGTCACAGTGCACAGTCAGTACACAACACTATGCTCATCATGTCTTAGCAGGATCAGATGGTGACAGGTGTCCCTGCAGGGTCTGACAGCCAGGGAAGACCAGTCTACGGAGCTCAGGTGAATTTTGCAATATATTATAACAATCAGTGAATGGATACAAAGATCCATCTTGAGTTGATGGGTAGACTACAGACTGGGATCTGGAAATAATGGTCATTTCAATTATTGAACCATTATATTATCTAAGAAGAGAATCAATGTATAAATGTACACCAAGGTAATTCTTCCCATGCCCCATCTGAGCAGGATCAGATGGTGACAGAGGTCTCATCAGTGTCAGGCAACCAGGCCAGTCTGTGACTGCACTGAGGGGAACCTTTTTGCAGATGCAAAACTTTATTATTTCTTGTGCAGTAAACACTGGACAAGCCAGACGCTTCAAAGATTGAACCTATTGTAAGGCAGTCTGGCAAACCTCTAAAATTGATTTCCAAAATGTATCAAGGGTTGATAGAGGCTTTTCCAGATGACAAAACATGTAAAACAAAAATGTGAGGAAGTCCTGGGAGACTGATGATGATGGTGAATGGAAACAGATGTGTTTGAATGCTCCGTCATGTTCATATAATCTCAGACATAAATGACTGCAGTTTAAGACCATCCATAGAACGTACTATATGCCAGTGAAACTGAATATCATTCACTCATAAATGTTACTATTCTGCTGGAGGTGTAAAGCACAAAAGGGGACAAATTTGCATATGTTGTGGTCTCATGAAGGCTGGCTGAATTCTGGCAAAGAGTATGTTATTTTATCTCAGCATGTCTACAGATTCTCCCTGTTTTTGTTTGCTTGGAAATGTTGATACTGGAGACTGTTATCAGAAGAAACTGTGTAACTTAGCATTTATAGCAGCTAAGAAATGCATTGCCATTAATTGGAAGGTTGGTTATCCACCCACAATGTAACAATGGATGGCAGAAATATCAAGTTATGTATCACTAGATTTGATTTAATACAAGATTAAGGGTATACTGTGCAACTTTCATGAGGTCTGGATGCCTTATATGGAATATGGTACGACAAAAGGAGTCTATATGGAAAACATGCCCACTTCAAGGGAGATACCTATTTAGGCAATTTGTAGCTGCTGGAATGCTCAGTCCTGGTCCTGGGGGTCTGCCATTCTGTTGGTTGTCACTCTGGCATTGGCCTAACACATCTGGAACCAATAATGAATGTTTCACTAAGATCCTAAAGCTAAGTTGTGTTGGGGCGCTGCAGGGCGGTGGTTCCCTAGGGGCAGGATGGGGTGATCCAGCTATATTGTGTGCAAGTAAAAATAGCTCTACAGTACTAAACTCAGCAAAAAAAGAAAAATCCCTTTTTCAGGACCCTGTCATTCAAAGATAATTTGTAAAAATCCAAAAGCCTCAGGCATGCTGCAAGGAGCCATGAGGACTGCAGATGTGGCCAGGGCAATAAATTGCAATGTCCGTACTGTGAGACGCCTAAGACAGCGCTACAGGGAGCCAGGACGGACAGCTGATCGTCCTCGCAGTGGCAGACCACGTGTAACAACACCTATACAGGATCGGTACATCCGAACATCACACCTGCAGGACAGGTACAGGATGGCAACAACAACTGCCTGAGTTACACCAGGAACGCACAATCCCTCCACCAGTGCTCAGACTGTCCGCAATAAGCTGAGAGAGGCTGTACTGAGGGCTTGTAGGCCTGTTGTCTGGTGAGGACCTGCCTTACATCACCGGTAACAACGCCGCCTATGGGCACAAACCCACCGTTGCTGGACCAGACAAGACACGCAAAAAGTGCTCTTCACTGACGAGTCGCGGTTTTGTCTCACCAGGGGTGATGATGGGGGGTTGGCGCCCCCCCTTGGTTTGTGCTGTGATGGAGATCTTTGTGGGCTATACTCGGCCTTGTCTCAGGATTGTAAGTTGGTGGTTGAAGATATCCCTCTAGTGGTGCGGGGGCTGTGCTTTGGCAAAGTGGGTGGGGTTATATCCTTCCTGTTTGGCCCTGTCCGGGGGTATCATCGGATGGGGCCACAGTGTCTCCTGACCCCTCCTGTCTCAGCCTCCAGTATTTATGCTGCAGTAGTTTATGTGTCGAAGGGGCTGGGGTCAGTCTGTTATATCTGGAGTATTTCTACTGTCTTATCTGGTGTCCTGTGTGAATTTAAGTATGCTCTCTAATTCTCTCCTTCTCTCTTTCTTTCTCTCTCTCGGAGGACCTGAGCCCTAGGACCATACGTCAGGACAACCGGGCATGATGACTCCTTGCTGTCCCCAGTCCACCTGGCCTTGCTGCTATTCCAGTTTCAACTGTTCTGCCTGCGGTTATGGAACCCCTACCTGTCCCAGACCTGCTGTTTTCAACTGTTAATGATCGGCTATGAAAAGCCAACTGACATTTATTCCTGATTTATTATTTGACCATGCTTGTCACTTATGAACATTTTGGCCATGTTCTGTTATAATCTCCACCCGGCACAGCCAGAAGAGGACTGGCCACCCCTCATAGCCTGGTTCCTCTCTAGGTTTCTTCCTAGGTTTTGGCCTTTCTAGGGAGTTTTTCCTAGCCACCGTGCTTCTACACCTGCATTGCTTGCTGTTTGGGGTTTTAGGCTGGGTTTCTGTACAGCACTTCGAGATATTAACTGATGTACGAAGGGCTATATAAAATAAACTTGATTTGATTTGATGATCGGATTTGCATTTATCGTCGAAGGAATGAGCATTACACCGAGGCCTGTACTCTGGAGCGGGATCAATCACAGCATCATCAGACTGAGCTTTTTGTCATTGCAGGCAATCTCAACTCTCCTATTCAGCATGTAAAATGCATGTTCAATTGGATTCAGATCCGGTGATTGACTCGGCCAGTCAAGGTTTTTCCACTTTTTGGCCATCAAAAACCCCTTAGTTGCTCTAGCAGTATGTTCAGGGTCATTGTCATGTTGAATGATGAAGTGCCGTCCAATGAGTTTGGAGGCATTTGGTTTTATCTGAGCAAATAACACAATTCTGTAGACTTCAGAATTCATTGTTCTACTTCTGTCTGCAGTCACATTATCGATGAAGACAAGTGAGCCTGTTCCACTGGCAGCCATACAGGCCCAAGCCATAACACCCCCTCCACCATGTTTCACAGATGAGGTGGTATGCTTTGGATCATGGGCATGTCTTTTTTCTCTCCACACTTTCCTCTTTCCATCACTCTGGTACATGTTAGTCTTTGTCTCATCTGTCCACAATACTTTTCTCCAGAACTCTTGGGGCACTTTAGCCAACAGTAATCTTGCTTTTCTGTTCTTCAGGCATATCAGTGGTTTGCATCTTGTAGTGTACCCTCTGTAGTCCTGCTGGTGTAGTCTTCTACGTATGGTATACTTTGACACATCTACACCTGCATCCAGGAGAGCGTTTTTGATCTGTTGGACTGTTGTCAGGGGGGTTTCTTCACCATAGAGAGTATTCTCCGGTCATCCAGCACAATGGTCTTCCTCAGTCTACTGGGTCTTTTGACATAATTGAGCTCACCAGTTGTTTTCTTCTTGTTAATGATGTACCAAAATGTTGACTTGGACATGCCCAGGGTTTTTGTCTTGTTAATGATGAACCAAACTGTTGACTTGGGCTGACCAGGGTTTTTGCAATGTTCCTGATTGATTGATTTTCATTTCTGAGTCTTATGACGGCCAGCTTCCTTTGCATCGACACCGCTGTCTTTCCCATGTTGTCACACCCCAACAACAACCTCCAAAGGCAATAGCAAAGTCTAGAATCAATACTTTTCATCAACAGCTCTCCTGCATTCACTAACGACACAAATGAATACACCTGCCTAACGACACACATCTGAAGCCAATTCAACAAAAACTTGTAGTACCTTAAAATGGAGGGACCATGTACAAAAGGTGCTGTCATTTCTAAACGGTTCATCCGATCTGTATGAAAATACCCTCAAATTAAAGCTGACAGTCTGCACGTCATTGTATCCTTTCAAACTCAAAGTGCTAGAGTACAGAACCAAAATAACAAAAAAATGGTCAAACCTTTCCCCTGAGACGTAAAAAAAGATGGGAAGGAAGTTGTGTTGGGGAGAGATTTGAGTTATTGACTAGAGTGATAAGGGTTGGGCGTGCAGGTGGTTCAGGCTGGCTGGGCGGTCTGGCTGAAATTTGATATAGATGATGTCTTGATAAGAATCAAAAATTAAGTCTGTACTTTGTAAGAGTTGTTCATTTGTTAGGCTATTGGTTAAAGGTGCAACAATATTGATTATTTAATTATCATTGATCTAGTTCAGTCTTTTCAATCACTCAGTGGCAATTTAAGCATGTACATCTTGGTGGGTAAAAAATGTTTTAAACGTGAGATGAATGCCGGCAAAGCCACTACACAACACTAAACAATACATTAATTGCAATATAACGGTGACAAACAGTGCCCACAAACTATTAGGGCCTACATAAAGCTGTCCCAACAGCAGAGTCCCAACAGCAGTCCTAACACCTTACCACTGCTACACCTGGCTATCAGCGGAGCCTTGTCTGGCAGGTAAACAGTCTCATTTACTGCCTTTAAAAAATATATAGTTGATATGGCTGACTTGCTTAAACAAATGTGCTTTCTACTGACAATTGAGATGTACAAACTATGGCATAAGGGGACGACAAGCGTATAAGAGGCTTTTCGTAATTTTGATTTAAGACATTAACGAGCAAGCTAGGACGGACGTAGTCAATATAACTATTTGTTCAGCACTTTTGAAATGAACAGTGACAGAATTCAGAACATGGGCCATTCTTACAGCGTTCTCCCTGTACACCAAGTCAGAACCGTAGGATAAATAAAGGGGGCATATAAGCAGACAATGAAAGCTCTTACAGTATTCAATGATTACATTTATCAAAAACAGATCATAGGCTACATGTTCACCACCAAGTCAGAACTAGAGGTCGACCGATTATGATTTTTCAACGCCGATACCGATTATTGGAGGCCAAAAAAAGCCAATACCGATTAATCGGCCGATTTATAAAAAATAAAAAAAATGTTTTATATATATATATATATATATATATATATATCATACACACACACACACACACATTTTTGTAATAATGACAATTGCAACAATACTGAATAAACAATGAACACTTTTATTTTAACTTAATATAATACATAAATACAGACACAGCTCTGAAGTGACAATGATACTGAAGAGTCTGCTTAGGAGACAAATACTCTCAACTGTTTGAATAAAAATAGAGTTTGATGAATGTTGAAAACAAAAACTGTCATTTCTATATGCAGGAAATCCTATTTTAATAATGGGCATGGTAAGAATTGACGACCAAAGTGCGAGTCATAATTCCCATGACACCTAGCAAAATCTGAAAAGCGGTTCCTTCATTTATTCCATAGGATATTTTTAGATTCACTTAAGGTCTGTGTTTCGTGTAGGCTTACACGACCTTGCCAATTTTATAACTGTGTAGATATCCATAGGACAAGGTAACTCTGATCAATATTGGCTAAATATAAGCGAAGATCATTTTTATTGTAGAGTGGATTTATGAAAATATGTTGACAAACTTTACCTTATCCTAGTGAGATTTACACGGGTATCAAAACGTCGAGGCGGTTTAAGCCTGCACGAAACACAAACCTTATTTGAAGTAGATCAAGACATTTTCTATGGAAGACATGAACGGTAAAATAACGAAGGAACCCTTTTCAAGTTCAGCCGCAAGTTATTACAGGAATTATAACACGTCGACTATTTCTCTCTAAACCATATACCTTTGACTAATCCGGAAACTATCACCTCGAAAACAAAACGTTTATTCCGTTCTGTATTTTATCTAACGGGTGGCATCCATGAGTCTAAATATTCCTGTTACATTGCACAACCTTCAATGTTGTGGCCTGCTGGAGGTCATTTTGCAGGGCTCTGGCAGTGCACCTCCCTGCACAAAGGCGGAGGTAGCGGTCCTGCTGCTGGGTTGTTGCCCTCCTACGGCCTCCTCCACATCTCCTGATGTACTGGCCTGTCTCCTGGTAGCACCTCCATGCTCTGGACACTACGCTGACAGACACAGCAAACCTTCTTGCCACAGCTCACATTGATGTGCCATCCTGGATGAACTGCACTACCTGAGCCACTTGTGTGGGTTGTAGACTCCGTCTCATGCTACCACTAGAGTGAGAGCACCGCCAGCATTCAAAAGTGACCAAAACATCAGCCAGGAAGAATAGGAACTGAGAAGTGGTCTGTGGTCGCCACCTGCAGAATCACTCCTTTTTTGGGGGTGTCTTACTAATTGCCTATAAATTCCACATTTTGTCTATTCCATTTGCACAACAGCATGTGAAATTTATTGTCAATCAGTGTTGCTTCCTAAGTGGACAGTTTGATTTCACAGAAGTGTGATTGACTTGGAGTTACATTGTGTTGTTTAAGTGTTCCCTTTAATTTTTTGAGCAGCGTATATATATAAATAATAATAATAAAAAATAAATAATAAATAAACAAAACAAAACAAAAAAAAAAAAATCGGCGCCCAAAAATACCGATTTCCGACTGTTATGAAAACTTGAAATCGGCCATTCCGTGAAAAATAGACAAATTATTAGGGTGAGGCACATGGGCTACTAACAGCTTACTACACAACATACACTTAGTATTACTTTCTTAGCTACAGTATACATAAATCCCTGGCATATTACATCATTTATGCAGCAGCATACCAGACATTTTTGGACTCATCTTGTTGTGCTGTGCTCACTTGAACAGGAAGGTGGCACGGCGGTCCTTCTTGGGCAAACTGTCATCAATGTCTGGGATTCTCTGGATTTATGGTGCTTTTGAGACAACTGGGAACTCGAAGATATAAAAAGGTTGAATCATGATGACGTCAGTGATCTTCAGGTCGTTGCTCTAGAAAGAGGAAGCGTTCTGAATTTACAATTTCGAGTTAGATGACAGTCCAAAATGTATTTTCCCAGTCGTAGCTCGTTTTTCCCCAAGTTCACAGTTGTCTTGAACTCACTAAAATCAGATTTTGCAGTTCCAAGTTAAGTTGTTTTGAGAGCGGCACAAATCATGCTTCATTGACAGCATGGCCAATGTTTAATGTTTTAAAACTACGAAAAGAGAACCTTCATCTTAGACTTGGGACCACACAGCCACTCCGCTGAATAGCAGGCGAATGATTGCTTGCAGTTAGCGACACTGATTCCTTCCAAACCACTCATTGTTGCGATTTCCAACTTGTTGTGTAATGTTTACGTCCAATGGCCAATGAGCACCCGATACATTTTATCTATAAATTGCTCTTCATTATTTATCTTCATATGAGAAGGATTAAAAAGGATTTGCCAGTAGTTTGTCAACTTGATTCATGATGACTGCTAGCTAAGATTTAGAAAGTCTAGATCAGATTTAGATCAGTCCAATCAAAACTACTGTAGATATGTGATTTGACATCATTTCATCTGTGGCCAATGACCTTGAGCCTTCTTGGATAGGCACTTCTAATGTACCTGCCCTGAACGACGGGTCGCCACTGCAATCACTTCAGCATATTTAATAATGATCTCTTACCTAGATGACTGTGGGCATTTTCGCTTACTTTTTGTTGTTCTAAATAGAGATGGCTAGGAGGGCCATATTAGATTGTGTAGAAACGCAGGCAAATAGCTTCATATGCCCCCCAAAATTGAGAGGACCCCCAAATTCCCCACCAAATGATGCCGCCACCGCCCCCCCACACTTCTAAAACCAAAGTTGCACCCCTGATTCTACACAATGGCCTGCAGGTATCTGCACGCTTTTGGCTAGAGCGCACATATAGCCTACATAATGAGATTATTATTGGCAAAAGAGCGAGATTATTTTGTTAAAAGACAGCCAAACATCGATGATCAGGTCACCAGAACAAGACCCTCGATATTTATAGGAAAGGCGCATTAAACTCGTCACCTTGCACTTTCACCACCCCGTGCATTTCATCATAATTTTCTTCATCTGTAATCTAATCTAATCATTTCATTCATTTTACCACAAGATCCACCTTGTCTAGCGTATTTTGTTTTGTCGACATTTGGAAAGTTTACCGAAAAAAAATGTTCCCATCAGGCCTGTATTTTTATTCAAGAATTTTGATTCAAATTATATTTTAAAGTAAACATTTTATTTCACAGTCTGGCTTGTAGAGGTCGTGAGAGTTAACTTTCCTGATTCAAACTAATTTATGCCCGATGTAGAATTCAATGGAATTCGAAGTAGGGTTTCCAGGCAACAACTGGCTCAAATTTACCAACATGGGCCTAAAGTAAAGCTATGTTGTGGACACTGTCATAAATAACGGTAGGCTATACTCACCGGACATTGTAATAACGGTAGGCTATACTCACCGGACATTGTAATAAATAACCGTAGGCTATACTCACCAATTCGTAGGAAGACCACCACGCTGAACATAGACAGTAAGGTGGGTATCACCACGCCAAAGAATGTGGAGAGTTTTTTGGGACGGCTGCGGTGCGCCGACTTCAGTCTGGAAAAAGCCAGGGACTGCTCCACAGTCTCCCCAGACAGACATGTCTGATGCTCCCCCGACGGTTCATTGACGCTTGTGGAGAGACGATAGTGCAGGAGCGGTGTCCTCTCCGACATGGTGATGCTGCTGTTGGCTACTAGAACTAGCCAGAACTTCAGAACACGCTGGCACTAATTGTGTCGGCTTTATCAACTAAGCTAGTTTCTAGAGTTCACTCCCAAAACGTAGAAGCAAAAATCAGTTCGCGTGACTTTACTAAAACATGATTGTCTCAATAATGTAACCAGACGCTGGACAACATTGTCACGGGCCAATCGTTGAAGTCTGAATGCTAATCAATGTAGTGATATAGAATGCCTACCTCGACATTATAAATACATGTTCTCCTCGTGTGGCCTAACTCCACTCGAACTCAGAGAAAGCATTATCTTGTCGTGGGCCTACATTAAAAACCACACGTTTTCGTAAAAGTTGGCCGTTGCATTACCATTGTAGCCACTTTCCAACAATCCGTGGGCATTGTGAACTCAGCGACATCTAGGTCATGTAGTCATACAGCACATTTTCAAAATAAAAGTTATCAAGTAACCTCCGCCTGGGCGGAGTTCCCACGTTTGGTTTTCACGGGAAATGGAACCTAGGTTGAAGGTATTGTATCCCTGAAAATCGGATGCACCAGGTTGTTTCCAATGCCAGAAAACCGGATGCATCCAATGCCAATGGCACTAAGGGTGAGTTTAAAATTACTTAAACACACATTTATCCAAAATACAAACAATATGTTATTGATATAAAATAACAAACTTTGAAAGTCCCAAGTATATATGCTGCAATAGCCTATGTGCCAGGTTGTTATCTGGTGTACTGTGATCTTAGGCATGCTCTCTAGGACCATGCCTCAGGACTACCTGGCCTGACGACTCCTGGCTTTCCCCCCTTCCCCAGTCCATCCAGTTGTGCTGCTGTTCCAGTTGTACTGTTCTGCCTGCATCTGGGGACCCCTGACCTGATTCATCGGGTGTGCTACCTTGTCCCGGACCTGCTGTTTCGGCCCCTTCTGTCTCGCTCTCTCTCTCTCTCTCCCGGACCTGCTGTCTTGACCTCTGAATACATAGCTATGAAAGCCAACTAACATTTACTCCTGAAGTGTTGAACTGTTGCACCCTCTAAATCATTTTTTCATTATAGCTCTACACATCACATTTCTACTGTACCATTTAAACTACAGAAATTGTCAGCCCTGTACATCTGCTTGGTATTGTACTTTTAAAATTATAAAAGTTGGTGTTTTGGAATACTCAGACCCTCTACTAATGGGATCATGAAAATGTGTGTCATTGGGGTATTTTTTAGAGAGCTGTAAATAAGGCCTTGTGTCACTGGGGTATTTTTTAGAGAGCTGTAAATAAGGCCTTGTGTCATTGGGGTATTTTTTAGAGAGTTGTAAATAAGGCCTTGTGTCTTTGGGGTATTTTTTGGGGGTCAGCGGTCACAGTAGCTTTCTGCTGAAAAATAGACACTTGCGGTAAATCTTCATGGTGTGAAACTGGATCTTATTAATAGAGGGTCTGATGATTCTGAAATGCCGCCTTTTATGCTGACGACGTCTATAGTTTAAAATAAACGGTATAGAATCAAACATCTGTTGATCAATTGATCAAATGTATTTCATAAAGCCCTTTTTACGTCAGCAGTTGTCACAAAGTGCTTTACAGATACCGAGCCTAAACCCCCAAAGAGCAAGCAATGAAGAGCAGAAGCACAGCGGCTAGGAAAACAACCATAGGAGCAGGAACCTAGGAAGAAATCTAGTCACCAGGCTCTGTGTTGTTTGTGTTTTCAATAAATGCATGTTTAAGTAACTTTAAACTATATGTTTTTTCGAATTGTTATATCAGAAAAACATTCTTTAACAGTCAAGTAACCTTTTTTCAGGGGGACTTTTTATTAGAAAATTGGCCTTATGGTGCTAGTTTGTGTGATGCTGGCCTTGTTCGAGAGAGTCAAATCACCATGCATCGTGGGTAAATGCTGACTGACTGATCTACAAAGTAGTTATTTATGATGTAAGGTGATTTGTAGATCAGTCAGTCGGCAATGTCGAACAAGCCATTGTGTTCAAGTAAATGGAGGACTTTTATTTTGAAGCTATTTGGGACACGTTGATGTCGCATATTGGCGCGGATTTCACGGATCGCAACCCGTTGACTAGATTTATCATGTGACGCCAGTATTTTCTAGTTTGTCATCTGCTCATATGAGCCAGCCCGTCTGTCCAATCAACTCTCTCCAACTTGTCAAAGCATTTTGGTTTAAAATATTACAGTGTAACAATCTCCGTGTCTTACTTCCTTATTACTGGAAACTTTGCATCGAAACGAAAATTGACACCTGTTTACACTCAACAAGTGACATTGTATCGTTGGAATAAATTAGCCTACAGTAATTATGTTGCTGTTGGCTAATCCTTCCATCTACAGTGGAATCGCAACCTAAAAACTGCCAAATAAATCACTGAGTCCAGCACTAATACCAAAAGTCCACACTCTTTCATTAGATTTAATCTTATATGGATGTAGTCTATAAATAGAAACCATGGGTAGGCTACATAACGTCTATATATTGAATTATGTACATAGCCTACACCGTTTAAATGGTATGCATTTAATGATTTCAATTTGTTATAACATTCCATGTAACAGGCTATATCATGCATATTGAAAATACTGCAATAATAAGCAAATCATATTTCAATATAAAATATGACACAGCCAAACATGTTTTTTCAACACTTGAATATCAATCATATAGAATACAACACACACACTCTTTCTCCCTCGCTTGACCTTTTTATTCAGTCTTTGGGCTCAACATTTTCCAACTCCATCAATAAATCCAGGTGGCAGCAAAACACTGCCGTGTAGTAAAGAGATCTCAACCAGGGTGTGCTAGTGCAGTCTTCTGGTCACCCTAGATTCCTCATCCAGTTCAGCCTTGATAAGAAGAAAGAGAGAGAGAAAGAGAGAAAGAGAGAAAGAAAGAAAGAAAGAAAGAGAAAGAGAGAGAGAGAGAGAGAGAGATGGCATGAATGAAGTGAGAGAGTGAGTGTGCATGTGTGTGTGTCTCTGTCGCTATGTGCGTACGTGTGTGCGTCTTACTGTGATGTCCAGGTTGGTGATTATGTGCAGGTAGTTTGTTAATCCATGCTCCAGTCTCTCCAGGTGAGTTTGGTCTGTGTCCTCACTCTCCAACAACACCCCCAAACCCCTCTCACGTCAGCATGCTTCTCCTGCAGCTAGGGAGGCACACACACATGCACGCACACACGCACAATCGATTTGTAACTTTATGACTTTGTGTTATATTAAAATATAGATTTAAGTTGACATATTTCTGATGCCAGGATGCTATTAGAATGGTCTGAACCACTACGGCTAACCTGGATGGATCAAATAAACAGTAAAGATACAGTTGAAGTCAGAAGTTTATATATACTTAGGTTGGAGTCATTAAAACTCGTATTTCAACCACTCCTCACATTTTTTTGTAAACAAACTATAGTTTTGGCAAGTCGGTTAGGACATCTACTTTGTGCATGACACAAGTAATTTTTACAACAATTGTTTACAGACAGATTATTTCACTTATAAAATTCACTGTATCACAATTCCAGTGGGTCAGACGTTTACATACACTAAGTTGACTGTGCCTTTAAACAGCTTGGAAAATTCTAGAAAAAGATGTCATGCTTTAGAAGATTCTGATAGGCTAATTGACATCATTTGAGTCAATTGGAGGTGTACCTGTGGATGTATTTCAAGGCTTACCTTCAAACTCAGTGCCTCCTTGCTTGACATCATGGGAAAATCAAAAGAAATCAATCAAGACCTCAGAAAGAAAATGGTAGACCTCCACAAGTCTGGTTCATCCTTGGGAGCAATTTACAAACACCTGAAGGTATAACGTTCATCTGTACAAACAATATCACGCAAGTATAAACACCATGGGACCACGCAGCCGTCATACCGCTCAGGAAGGAGACGCATTCTGTCTTCTAGAGATGAACGTACTTTGGTGCGAAAAGTGCAAATCAATCCCAGAACAACAGCAAAGGACATTGTGAAGATGCTGGAGAAAACACGTACAAAAGTATCTATATCCACAGTAAAACGAGTCCTATATCAACATAACCTGAAAGGCCGCTCAGCAAGGAAAAAGCCACTGCTCCAAAACCGCTATAATAAAGCCAACCTACGGTTTTCAACTGCACATGGGGAGAAAGATCATACTTTTTGGAGAAATGTCCTCTGGTCTGATGAAACAAAAATAGAACTGTTTGGCCATAATGATCGTCGTTATGTTTGGAGGAAAAAGGGGGAGGCTTGCAAGCCGAAGAACATCATCCCAACCATGAAGCACGGGTGTGGCAGCATCATGTTGTGGGGGTGCTTTGCTGCAGGAGGGACTGGCGTACTTCACAAAATAGATGGCTTCACGAGGATGGAAAAGTATGTAGATATATTGAAGCAACATCTCAAGACTTGGTCGCAAATGGGTCAAAAAATGTGTCTTCCAAATGGACAATGACCCCAAGCATACTTCCAAAGTTGTGGCAAAATGGCTTAAGGACAACAAAGTCAAGGTATTGGAGTGGCCATCACAAAGCCCTGACCTCAATCCTACAGAAAATTTGTGGGCAGAACTGAAAAAGCGTGTGCAAGCAAGGAGGCCTACAAACCTGACTCAGTTACACCAGCTCTGTCAGGAGGAATGGGACAAAATTCACCCAATTTATTGTGGGAAGCTTGTGGAATGCTACCAGAAATGTTTGACCCAAGTTTAACAATTTAAAGGCGATGCTACCAAATACTAATTGAGTGTATGTAAACTTTTGACCCAATGGGAATGTGATGAAAGAAATAAAAGCCTAAATAAATCAGTCTCTCTACTATTATTCAGACATTTCACTTTCTTAAAATGAAGTGGTGATCCTAACTGACATAAAACAGAGATTTTTTACTTGGATTAAATGTCAGGAATTGTGAATACTTAGTTTAAATGTGTTTGGCTAAGGTTAATGTAAACTTTCAACTGTATTGTATTCTATACCATCTACTGCATCTTGCCTATGCCTCACGGCCATCGCTCATTAATATATATTTGTATGTACATATTCCTATTCATCCCTTTACATTTGTGTGTACAGTATAAGGTAGTTGTTGTGAATGTGTTAGATTACTTGTTAGATATTACTGCACTGTCGGAACTAGAAGCACAAGCATTTCGCTACACTCACATTAACATCTGCTAACCATGTGTATGTGACCAATAACATTTTATCTGATTTAGCCTACTGAATGTGTTCAGCTTCCATTCATCGGCTTCTTTGTTCTCTGACCTGAGCAGCCTATGAATCAATAAATTGTCCACACAAAAGGGAGGTATTTTGTATACTCCAGCGTCTGTGTGAAGCCAGACTGTGTGGGTGGAAGGATGCCTAGAGTTTAAGACTGTTGGGCCAGTAACAGAGAAGTAACCAAAAGGTCACTGGTTTGAATCACTGAGTTGACTAGGTGAATAATCACTTAACCCTAAGGGGATCCGTACTACTACTAATGTAGAAGTAAGGTCAGCCATAGCAGTATAATGTATTGTTTTACAGGATCGGCCATAGTAGTAAGCCTGTTAATTTTCAGGAAAATGTATCATACACATCCTAAATACAAGTCCATGTCTCCGTCTGAGCACCATTTGGTTAAACTTGCCACACTTGAGCTGAGAGAGAGAGAGAGACTTTGACTTTTTGTCTTTCTTTATTGAAACATTCTCATTTCATTTCAAACTCGCCAACCCCCCCCCCCCCCTAAAATAAAAAAAAAACTTAATACAGCCTGTACTGAATACATGTACCATACTCACCTTTCTATCTACCACATGATACAAATCACCATACACAAAAACAATACCCTCTCCTACAACCGTATATCCAAAACATCTTACCCAGCTGTACAGACAGCCCCCCCAACACACCATATCTCCTCAAACATCTCCACACATTTTATCATTTTATAGAACTCAAACTCAACCCTAAGGCGCGCAGAGACCATCCCATTAAACAGTAGTAAAGAGTCTGTTATCCCCCCACCTTTGACCCTGTTTCTCCTTGTTAGACAAATAGCTAACTTTGCTTGAGCAAACAGAAAATTCAACAACACACATTTTGCTTTCTCCTTACTCGAATACCTGTATCCCATTATAAACATCCCAACAGCAAAAACCACCCCCAATCTCTCACACAGACATTCCAACTGAGACATTAATGGCATTAACCTGGTGCACACAGAAAACCCTGCCCAATTCCCGGATCAACCCGTGCCAACCAGCTGTTGGTGGCCAGGGCTCCATGAAGAACCCTCCGCTGGAGGTCCCCTGACCTCTTTGGTACTGGGGGTTTGTAGAGCGCCCTCCATCTAAAACCCACCATACTCTCCACCCCACATACCCCCTGCCACTGATGTGCCTTCACTCCTGTTAGGCTTCTAATGTTCCTAACCTTAACGCAGAGGTTGTAGAGGGCTTTACCTCCCACCCCCTCAAACTCCCCCAGGCTCGGAGTGTTAAAATCTAACAAGTCCTCCAGACCCCCTTGCCAGTCCCCAGTCTCTGCCGTCACCTGCAGTGGCGGAAACGTTGGTGGCCCCTCTCCCTTTGGCCTCTCAAACACCCCCCTTACCTGTTCAGACAGTGTCTCCTGAACCTCCTCCAGGAATCTCTCCAGCAGCCTAAGAGACGTTATTCCTGTTTGTTGAGCCAAGACCTCCGGGGTTTTCCACCCCTCCTCTCCCAGCATTCTCAGGTCACCTAGCCTTTGTACACCCCCTGCCATCAGTTGCCTCTGCAGGGTGGCAGACTGAACCGATCTCAAAGGGATGGCTGGGTTGTGGAAAATAGGCTCCTCCCACACCCACTGCCCAGGCTCCACATCCCCTTCTCGTGTGGGCCTTAATAGCTGCCAGGTCCTCAGCACCGCAGAGTAAAACTCTGAGAGACCTGCTGTACTCAGCCTCTCCAGCTTCATGAGGAACAGCTGCCGGTCCAACCCTAATCCGCCTGCTCTCCTCAGCAGTGCGCATGCTGGTTCCCTCCAGCCAACATCAGTATGGTACAGCAGTCTCTGCGCCGCCTTTAGCCGGAAAGCAGCCATCCTGCTCTCCAGTTCCACCAGGCCCTGTCCTCCTTCGTGGACGGTCATGTACAACACTGCTGCCTTCAGCCAGTGATGGCCCGACCAAAAGAAGTCCACCAGCTTGCGTTGCAGGTCTGCAAGCAGACCGGCGGGGGGGTTGAGGACAGCCAGTTTATGCCACAAGGAAGATGACACCAGGTTGTTAATTATCAGCACCCTCCCTCTATATGACACTTGGGATAGGAGCCACCTCCACCTGGCCAGTCTTGACACCACTGCCTGTGACAGCCCCTCCCAGTTCTTCCTGACCCACCTCTCCGAGCCCAGGTACACCCCCAACACTTTAAGCCCTTCACAACCCCACTGCAAACCCCCTGGAAGCAGAGGAGGAGCCCTATCCCCCCCATGCCCCACATAACAGAGCTTTGCTCTTTCCCCAGTTTACCTTAGCTGATGAAGCTCCCTCGTACACCTTCAGACTGGTCTCTAGTTCCTGCATATCTTGCCCATCCCTGACCATCACAGAAACATCATCTGCATATGCTGAGACTGCTATTCCTGTCACCACATCCATGCCTGTCCAGCACACTCCCTGCAATCTCCTGCGTAGCAGTCCTAAAAAAGGCTCAATGGCTAGTGTGTATAGCTGCCCAGATAGAGGGCATCCTTGTCTAATGCCCCGTCTCACCCAGACTGGCCTACTGAGCCCCCCTCCCACCTTAACCATACATGACGCCCCAGCATACAACAGCTTCACACAGGTCACAAAACTCTTCCCAAACCCAAACACAGACATCACATTAAACAGATACTCATGATCCACTCTATCAAAGGCCTTCTCTTGATCTAAAGAGACCAGTCCAAAGTTCACATTAGAACCTCTCGACAAGTCCAACATGTCCCTAATCAATTACAAGTTGTCCGTGATTGAGCGTCCCGGTACACAATATGTCTGGTCCTTGTGTATTATAGAGTCCAGATGGGACTTCAGTCTGTTAGAGAGGACCTTGGCAAAAATCTTGTAGTCCGCACAGAGTAATGCCACAGGCCTCCAGTTCTTAAGTTCACACAAGTCCCCTTTTTTGGGCAGGAGAGTCAGTGCCGCCCGACGGCAGCTCATCTGCAACTCTCCTACCCCGATGCACTCACGCAAGACGCAAAAGAAGTCCTGTCCAATTATTCCCCAGAATTTTTTGTAAAACTCCACTGGAAGTCCATCGACCCCCGGTCCACGACCGGGGGACATCTGGGTTACGGCCTCTGCCAGTTCATGTGACAACAGAGGAATGTCCATTTCATCCCTCTGTGCCCGAGAGAACTTAGGGAGTCCTGCGAACAAGACCTGAGCACACATAGGATCACACATTTCTGCCCTATACAATTCAGTATAAAACTCCACAGTCCGCTCCCGCATCTCCCCCACCACAGAGGTCACCCGCCCATCAGAGAGCCGTAAACAATGCATACCCTTGGCTTCACTGCTCTGTCTTTCCAAACCAAAGAAGAAGGAGCTGGGAGCATCCATCTCCTTGAGCATGGAGAACCTAGCTCTTACAAGTGCTCCCTTTGCTTTAACCTGGAAAAAACTGCCCAGGTCCCTACGTAATTCGGCTAAATTAGCCTGGAGGCCTACATTGCCTTGCCCCACCATCTCTACCTCCATCTCACTAATACACCGCTCTAGTTCCCCCAATACTCTCCTAGCCTCTGAGGATGAGAGAGCTGTGTACTGTTGACAGAAAAGCCGAATTTGCACTTTCCCCACATCCCACCATTGACTCAGAGACTCATACTCCTCTCTTCGCTGCCCCCACCTTTCCCAAAAAGTCTGGAAACCTGAGCAAAAAGTGGCATCTTGTAAGAGCTTTACATTGAACTTCCAATAAGATGCCTGCCGGGGCCCTGGTGAAATAGACAGCCGAGCTATGGTTATGTGGTGATCCGAAAACCCCACTGGGAGAATGGTAGCGCCCAGCAGCCTATTGCTCTGATTCCTGGACATGTAAAAACGATCAAGTCGGGCTGCACTCACCCTAGCCCCAAAAACCTTCACCCATGTATACTGTCTTGTGTTTGGATGTTTAGTTCTCCAAACATCCACTAGGTCGAACTGGTTAATGATGTCCCCTAACACTCCCACTGACACTGAATGAGGCTCTTCCCCATTTCTGTCTTTTGTAAAATCCATTGTACAGTTCCAGTCACCTCCGATCACCAGCGTCTCCTCAGGCGCTACTTGTGAGAGTTCCTGTCTAAGACTCCCAAATAGAACCCCTCTTTCTCTCCCTGTGTTAGGCGCATACACCTTTATAAAAACAAAGCCCATGCTGTTAATTTCTGCTTTAACAACAAGCAACCTGCCCTTACACACCTCCTTTGAGGAGCAAATTTTTACAGACAGACCCGGTGCAAAAAGGACTGCCACCCCTGCACTAAGATTTGTCCCATGGCTCAACACACTTGCCCCTTTCCACCAGAGCCCCCAATCAACTTCATTCACCACATCACTATGCGTCTCCTGCAGAAACAACACATGTACTTTTTTTTGTTTTACATATTCACCCAACACACTCCTCTTTCCCGCATCTCTGGCGCAATTTATATTAAGCGAGCCTACCCGAAGAGTCTCCATAAGAAGTGGGAGAAAAGCCAGCAGAGAAATAGACCAATAGAAAAGCTCAAAAAGCCCCAGTGTCAGAAAGAAATTAAACATTTAAACAGTGTCTGAAGGTAAACCTTTACGCACTGTTGTGACCCACTTCCTCAACCTAAACCGTTTCCTGGGTGAGAGGACACCATGCCCCTCATTTCTCATTGCATGTTTTACTGATCTTACAAACTTTCTAGGATCAGGAAAAAAAGCCTCAAGATTAACTTTTTTCCCCTTAGTCTCATTCAGGAATCTTGTCAGTTCTCTCAACGTGTACTTAGACCCCTCTGGTTGACTGGCTGTCAGCTCCGGGCCAATTGAAGAAGAGTCTGAAAAAAAATAACTCCTCATCCTCTTCCTCAGACTCACTTTCCTCCTCTTCTCTATCTCCCACCCTGACCACCTGCTCTTTCTCTCTGGTTAGGGCCTCACCCACAGCAACAGGCAACATTTCCATTGTGCCTTTGTCCACACCCTTTTTCCTTTTCCGCTTGACACCCTCCTCCTCCCACCCTAATCTCTTACACTTCCCCACTATACTCTCCTCATCCTCTAGAATAACCTGACTAGACCCAGTATCATCTACACCACCCTCCATAGCATGACTAGGCCCAGCATCATCTACACCACCCTCCATAGCATGACTAGGGCCAGCCTCAGCTACCCCACCATCCATAGCCTGACTAGACCCGGCCTCTGCTACCCCACCATCTCTAGCCTGACTAAACTCAGCTACAGCTACCCCACCATCTCTAGCCTGACTAGGCCCAACCTCATCTACACCACCATCTCTAGCCTGACTAGGCCCAGCCTCTGTCTGCATGTCTGCATCTCCTTACCCCCTGCACTTTGACCTTGATTTCCCCCACTGGCGCCTGTACCCTCACCTTGTCTACGGCCTTTGTGTGGGCACGCAAAACTCTTGTGCCCCAAATCCCCACATTCAAAACACCGTAGACTATCTGTGCTGGCAAAACATGCATAGAGCCCCTCCCCATGTCTCACTTTAAAGTGCACATTTAGCTGTTGCTCATTGTTGTTCAGAAACATAAACACTTGCCTCCGGAACGAAACAACGTGCTTAACGGCATCTGCCTGAAATCCTGCTGACAGTACACGGAAACCGCTAGCAAACTTACCAAAACGACTCAGCTCTTTCCTAATTTAATCATCCGTAATAAACGGAGGTAAATTGGCCACTACAACTCTTGTTGAAGGGGTAGAGAGAGGTGAAATTGACACCAACACATCCCTTACAAATATTCCGCTAGCAATTAGCCTACCAACTAAATTAACCCTTTTCATGAACACAACCACAGCTTTGTTCATTCTAGAAGCAGAATGTATAAACTCAGCTCCTACCTGTTCACCGACCGCGAGCAGAACCTCCTCCACCTTAACTCCGTTCTCAGGAACACACCTGAATCCATGCTGTATCGACAGCGTCTCCTCCGCGCTAGGCTGAGAAGCCATCGCGCACACCACACCTTCCAAACCCCAGGAAAGTTACTCTGTCCTCTTCCACCCTAACTTTGAAAAAAAACTTTGGATACCGCTAAAACAAATACTGCATTAACCCTCCACCATAGAAAATAACATGTAAAGAAAAGAATCAAGAAAGTTAGTTAGGATAGAGCTTTCCACACCAAACACTCAAACTCCAAAAACACCCAGCATGCACTGCGAGAGAGAGAGAGAGAGAGAGAGAGAGAGAGAGAGAGAGAGAGAGAGAGAGAGAGAGAGAGAGAGAGAGAGAGAGAGAGAGAGAGAGAGAGAGTTCCATAGCCGCAGGCAGAACAGTTGAAACTGGAGCAACAGCACGACCAGGTAGACTGGGAACAGTCAGGAGTTATCAGGCCAGGTAGTCCTGAGGCATGGCCCTAGGACTCAGGTCCTCCCGAAGGGGAGGAAAAGAGAGAGAGAATTAGAGGGAGCATATTTAAATTCACACAGGACACCAGATAAGACAGGAGAATTTCACTAGATATAACAGACTGACCCTAGCCCCTCGATACATAGACTATTGCAGTATAGATACTGGAGGCTGAGGGGGGGGGGGGGGCACCGTCCGACGATGCCCCAGGGCCAACCAGGCAGGTTATAACCCTACCCACTTTGCCAAAGCCCAGCCCCCACATCACTAGAGGGATATCAAAAGACCACTAGCTTACTGTCCTGAGACATGGCTGAGTACAGCCCACGAAGGTCAAGGGGAGCGCAAGGGGGCACAAGACCAGACAGGAAAATCACATCAATGACTCAACCCACTCAAATATAGCTCAAAAAAGACTGGCACGATGTGCCATGCCACCCCTCCTAGGGACAGCATGGAAGAGCAATAATAAGCCAGTTACTCAGCTCTGTAGTAGGGTCAGCGGCAGAGAATCCCAGTGGAGAGAGAGGAGCCGGCTAGGCAGAGACAGCAAGGGCAGTTCGTGATTCCAGTGACTTGCTGTTCACCTTCACACACCTGGGCCAGACTACACTCAATCATAGAACCTACTGAGGAGTCTTCAGTAAAAACATAAGGTCGAGACCGAGACTGCATTTCTCACATGGATAAGCAGACAATTCCATAATAACTGAGCTCTATAGGAGAAAGCCATGCCTCCAGCTGTTTGCTTAGAAAATATAGGGACTACTGTGAGGCCTGTGTCTTGTGACCATAGCATACGTGTAGGTATGTACGGCAGGACCAAATCGGAGAGATAGGCAGGAGCAAGTCCATGTAAGGCTTTGTAGGTTAGCAGTAAAACATTGAAATCATCCCTAGCCTTAACAGGAAGCCAGTGTAGAGAGGCTAGCACTGGAGTAATATGATCAACTAGAAGTGTGAGATGAGCAGAAGAGGGATGGATGACTCCTGCTGGGAGCTTGCTATGAGTGGCCCACTCTTCCTTTGTTCTCAGGCCAATGAAGAGAGCTCCTTGTGTATTCTCATTGTATTTGACGTCTGGCATGGATGTGTTAATTCAACGCTCCTCTAAACATCTATTTTGGTCATGTCGACCCACTTTAGGTTGCCATGGTCAGCCTTGTAGATGAGCCCCGGGACAGCGAAGGAGTTCAACATCTTTGTCTTCCATATCCAATCACAAAGTAGCCCGATCAGTTCCAGCTTAACAATGCCTGCCCACGGGTTCACTTGCATTCCAAGATATTTTTAGGATTCGTCAGGCACGATCAAGTGCAAGTCCTCTCCATTCAGTTTCCAGGCTGAACAACCATTAACCTTGAACGAGCACTTGTCTGTGCTATTACCGTATTTTTCAATGAAGACACTGTGGCATTTTTTGGGGTTGAACTCTCAAACCCATCAGTTGGCAAAAAAAATTCCAGAATTGGAATGTTTTTTTTCCCATACCTTTCACCGAACCGCTCAAAAGTACCAAGTCATCGGCAGACGTTAAAGTGGTAGTCTGGCGGCCTCCCAACCCTTCCCCAGGGTCATAGCATTCAAGTGTCTGGACCAAAGGGTCGGATCACGTTGCTTAACACCGACGGACATGTCAATCATCGAGGATTTCACTCCATTGACAATGACCCTTGTTGTGTTTTTATCATAGGTTCTTCCGATCAGCACCGTGATGTGCCGGTCGAGGCTCCTAAAGTCAAAACACTTTGCAAAAGCCCTTTGAAGGTCGATGAAGGGCTCCTGTCACCAGTCACATCGAGAACAAGTGAGCCAACTTCTCTCCTCTGGGGTCCCAACTTAATAGACTGTCCCTCTACAAGCAAGAGTCCATGAGTGAGGGAAGACGCAATATGGGGACAGTGAGGTAGTCAGGTGATGGTGATATGTTTGGCATTCCATTTCTTTACTAAAATATGCCTCTTAAACAGAAAATAACTTGACTCTAATGTCAACAAATATCTGAAACGTTATGTTGGCAGCTGCATGTTATGGCAAATACTAGATCGAGAAACAGAGACAAACAAACACAATGAAACAACGCTACCATGGACCAAGTAGCTGCTGACTCGACTAGAGTGAGTTTAGAGACACTACTAACAGAATTTCGCACTGGCAATGAGAAAATATCTAGGCAGATGAAGAACATATCTGATGATGTCAAAAAAATCTTAACTGATATGACTGAACTGGGCAAACGTGGAGGAGGACGAAACCACACCAAAGTGTTCAATCTTGGTTTCATCAGACCAGAGAATCTTGTTTCTCATGGTCTGTCTTTTGGCAAATTCCAAGCGGGCTGTCATGTACCTGTTACTGAGGAGTGCCTTCCATCTGGCCCCTCTACCACAAAGGCCTGATTGGTGGAGTGCTCCAAAGATGGTTGTCCTTCTGGAAGGTTCTCCCATCTCCACAGAGGAACTCTGGAGCTTTGTCAGAGTGACAATCAGGTTCTTCCACAATTGCTCAGTTTGGCCGGGCGGACAGCTCTAGGAAGAGTCTTGATGGTTCAAAACTTCTTCCATTAAGTAATGATGGAGGCCAGTGTGTTCTCGGGGATCTTCAATGCAACTTGGAATGCAATTTAATACCCATTTAAAGGTCGCGCACGCCACGGCTAATAATCCTCCATAAATTAGCTCATTTTGGCAAAAAGTTGTATTTTTAGGACTGTCTCTTTCACCAAACATTATAGCCTACATGGCCCATATTATCAGGCAGGTGTGCTATTAGCAATGAGAATTCTCCTGTAGCCTAACTGATGTAGGATAGTATCACGTGTGCTCCCTCTCCGGCCTCTAGGTTGCCAGGCTGCTCATTATGGCGCACACCTGTCACCATCGTTACGCACACCTGCACGTCATCATACTCACCTGGACTCCATCACTTCCCTGATTACCTTCCCTATATATGTCACCTTCTTTGGTTCCTTCCCCAGGCATTATTGTTTCTGTTCCAGTGTTAAATCTGGGCTTTGTTCGTGTTTTATGTTGAGTTTATTTATTAAAACACTCACTCCCTGAACTTGTTTCCTGACTCTCAGCGCTCACTGTTACAGAATAACGCCCCACCAAAGGGAAGCATCAGGGGGATATACATTTTTTGATGTTGGAGGTGATGTCGGGTACGAGTGTCCAAACCGGAGCTACCTGAGAGGCCTCTGCTGGTTTGTCGGGTTCCCCCGTCTCAGCGGGCTCGACAGGCTGCCAATCCTCAGCGTGCGCAACAGGCTGCCATGCATCAGCGAGCTCAACAGGCTGCCATGCATCAGCGGGTTCGACAGGCTGCCATGCCTCAGCGGGCTCAACAGGCTGCCATGCATCAGCGAGCTCAACAGGCTGCCATGCATCAGCGAGCTCAACAGGCTGCCATGCATCAGCGGGTTCGACAGGCTGCCATGCCTCAGCGGGCTCGACAGGCTGCCATGCCTCAGCGGGCTCGACAGGCTCCCATGCCTCGACCGAGGCAACCATGGAGGTCTCAGCCGGCTCATCAGGCTCTCACGTCTCAGCCGGTTCGTCACGTTTCTGACCAGTCCGATCCGTATCCCCGGGATCGTCCCTTTGGTTGGTGTCCTGTGGCTGGAGCCGAACGCGCCGGGGAGGGGGTATCGTCATGTATGTTTTAGGGAATGTTTGACAGTGATGGGGGGTCGTCGTTTGACCGCGGACCCATAGTGGATGCAAGCAATGAGGCAGTGATCGCTGAGATCCTGATTGAAAACAGCAGAGGTGTATTTGGAGGGCAAGTTGGTCAGGATAATATCTATGAGGGTGCCTATGTTTACGGATTTACGGTTGTACCGGGTGGGTTCCTTGATAATTTGTGTGAGATTGAGGGCATCTAGCTTAGATTGTAGGACTGCCGGGGTGTTAAGCATATCCATGTTTAGGTCACCTAACAAAACAAACTCTGAAGATAGATGGGGGGCAATCAATTCACATATGGTGTCCAGGGCACAGTTGGGAGCTGAGGGAGGTCTATAACAGGAGGCAACAGTGAGAGACTTGTTTCTGGAGAGATTCATTTTTAAAATTAGAAGCTCGAACTGTTTGGGAATAGACCTGGAAAGTATGAGAGAACTTTGCAGGCTATCTCTGGAGTAGATTGCAACTCCTCCCCTTTGGCAGTTCTATCTTGACGGAAAATGTTTTAGTTGGGTATGGAAATCTCAGAATTTTTGGTGGTCTTCCTAAGCCAGGATTCAGACATGGCAAGGGCATCATGGTTGGCGGAGTGTGCTAAAGCAGTGAGTAAAACAAACTTAGGGAGGAGGCTTCTGATGTTAACATGCATGAAACCAAGGCGTTTTCGGTTACAGAAGTCAACAAATGAGAGTACCTGGGGGAACGCAGAGCCTGGGTTAACCTCCACATCACCGAGGAACAGAGGAGGAGTAGGATGAGGGTATGGCTAAAGGCTATCAAAACTGGTCGTCTAGTGCGTTGGGGACAGAGAATTAAAGGAGCAGATTTCTGGGTGTGGTAGAATAGATTATGGGCATAATGTACAGACAGGGGTATGGTGGGGTGTAGGTACAGTGGAGGTAAGCTCAGGCACCGAGTGATGATAAGAGAGGTTGCATCTCTGGACAGGCTAGTTATGCTGGGTGAGGTCACCGCATGTGTGGGAGGTCGGACAAAGGAGGTATCTGAGGCATGTTGAGTGGGACTAGGGGCTCCGCAGTAAACTAAAACAATGATAACTATCCTAAACAACAGTGTACAAGGCATATTGACATTTGCGAGAGACATAAAGTGAGGCATAAAGCAATCACAGGTGTTGATTGGGAGAGCTAGCTAAGACAACAATGGGTAAGACAACAACAGTTAATCAACTAGGACAACAACAACAGGTAAAATGGCGATGAATGGGCAGAGAGGGTCGGTTAACTACACACAGGGCCTCGAGGCAGGGGCCAACAGACAAACAAAAAATAAACAAAATGGAGAACCGTGATTAATGAACAGTCCAGCAGGCATCAGCTATGTAGCCAAGTGATCATAGGGTCCAGTGAACAGCAATAGATAGAACAGGGAAGCCGCGGGGTAGTCGCTACTACGCTAGCACGTGGGAGACACAGCGTTTAAAGTTAGCAGGCCGGGGTAAGTAGAAGTGTCTGCTCCGACGTCCAGCAAAGGCCGGTTGAGGGCACAGTGGATGGAGTTACGTCGGCGGACCAGTCGTGGTGGTACGGAGGGGCACCGTGTCGACATAGGGTCCGGGCCAGATGGCAAAAGAGGTATTGTAGTTGTAGTAATTTTGTTTGCTAGCCGGGAGATGCGCCTGGCTTGTGGCTAACTGGTGCTAGCTTCGGGGCAGGGGCGTTAGCCACTATAGCCACCCGGGAGCAGCTAGCTAGCATCGATGATCCGATGCAAAGGTCCAGAGCTTACGGCAAGGATCTGGTGGAGTAGTGGATTCTAGCAGTGTTAGGGGTAGAGTCCGGGAGGCATCGGCTGAGTAGCCGAGTGATCACAGAGTAGGCCGGGAGGTGGACCTGGCTCAGGGCTAGCTTCGGGGCTGGGTCACTCGGTGGCAGCTAGCAAGCTGTGATGATCCGAAGTAATGGTCCAGGGTTTACGGCAGGAATCTGGCGGTGTAGTGGAGAAAACAGTCCGATACAGGCAGGCTGGCAAGTATTATCCAGGCAAAAAAAAAATGGCTGGTGTCTGTGCTGAAGGTAAAGGCCGCTAGCAGCGACTAACAATGATTAAATAGCTAGTAGCTAATTAGCTGGTTAGCTTCTGATGGCTAGCTTTTGATGGAGGTTCTAGCTATAAGGTCTAAAAAATAGCGGATCCGTGTCACATTGGGTGAGGCGGGTTACCGGAAGGTATATTTAATTTAAAAAATGGAAAAGACATTGAAAATAAATTGAAATATATACAAAAAAGACAAAAAATACAAAAAGTAAACGAGAGGACGACAAACCACTTCTGCACTACTACGCCCTCTTGGAAATAAAGTAAAATAAACAGCAATGTTACTCTGTAAAACACATGTGGTCAACTCTATCTGGACAGCTAGGACACTGGGTGTGCAGGCTTTTTATCCAGTACTGCTCAAACACAGGAGTCAGCATCCACACGGTTCTGTTGATTTGTAGAATCTGGTGTGTTAGAGTAGGGCTGCAACAACTCTACACAATCAGTAGCTCCTTTGGAGGTATTATGCTATAACATTAGAACATAAGCCTAAAACCAAAAATTCTAAAGAATGCCCTCATTCAGGAAAGTATTAAATGGCTATACTTCAAAGGTAGTTAAGCAGAAGGGCTCTAGACTGACTTTTTCCAGAGCCAAGTAAGACAGATCTTAGCTATTTCATCTAACATATTAGATTTACAACATGTCAAAATAGGATCCAGAACAATCAGGTATTTTTTATGCTCTTTAGAGATTAGTTAGCCTGCATGTTTTTGTGCATATTGACCTAGACTATATGCTACATTATTTACCACTTGAGGAAGTGGGAACTCAAAACACATTAGCTAGATTGCTAACTCTAAATATTAAATTGTTGCGAGATAGCCATGCAATTGATCTAACAGTGAATGTAATGTCCTACAAAAATGTCCCATTGGTAGTTCTATGGGCTACTTGATGTCTTCACCGCAAATGGCAGGCTCCGCTCTGTTCCACTGGTGCATCATCTCAATTACATACTCCGTTTGTAAAGTGGTGTTATTTCCTCTATAAATAATTGTTATACTTAAACCTATTACTCCTTTTTTTTAGCAGTAGTTTAAAAAAAAGTCTTTCCCACAATTACATTTTGAAATTATGCTCTGTCAGTATACTTGCGTTCATCAGAATGCATCTATCCCTTCACTCTGTGTGCTAAAGGGGGAGTAGAGCTAGCAGTAAAACAGGGATGCAACCAAGCATTTTTACAGTTTTTATATTGTGCTGGACTCTTAACTCTCTTGATTGCATCGAAGCTAGACAGGAGAGATACTTTCATTACAGGAAGCAGGGTAATGCACATTACTGTTGACCAAATAATGGTTTTAGAACCAAAATATCTACAGGAACGTTGTGTGGTGTTGTGGAAATTCTTACACAGGGACACTCAAAGTCAATCTTAAATGAATCATTGTTTTTTATTAGTTAACTGGAAAGATTCCAAGAAACTTGATGCACCATAGTGATTGTCTGTCAGGAGCTCTCCCGTCGTAGTCACATCAGTTTCCTTATACACAGACAAGTTATATTTGCATGATTTAGCTTATTCATTCAAAATTAATTCATCATTAACATTTATTTCATTCATGTGACCGCCCAATACCTCAGGAGGCTTCTTTTCTCTAAGCCAGTGGTGGGCAACTCCAGTCCTCGGGGTGCTGATTGGTGTCACACTTTTTATCCATCCCTAGCAAACACAGCTGATTAATCAAATTGCATTCTAAACTGAAGATCATGATTAGGTGATTATTGGAGTCAGGTGTGGTAGCTGGGGCTGGGGCAAACCGGTGAAACCAATCAGGCCCTCGAGGACTGGAATTGCCCACCCCTGCTCTAAGCTGAGACCTTGAAACGGAGATATCTTTCGTTCTCAAAATAAGGGTCTGGGCGTACTGCCAAATTGCAGATACTGATAGTGAGGGTTCGTTCAATCAGTCACTTGCAGGAACACAGAAAACGGTTATTAGAAAAGCACATGAATAGAACACAGAAATTGTTTTTTAGAAAAGCACAAAAACAAAAATTACCAATGTAAGCAAAATTGCTTCGGTATGAGGTAAGAGGAGGCAATTCCATGTAGTAATTTTTGGTTTATTGTCCCAGCTCCTGTTAGTGTTGTTGTCTATCAAATTGTATAGGCTTGCAGACCCGGCTCGAGGATAAGTGACTAAGGGGGCAGTTAAAATCAGTGAGGGGGCACAATTTTGCGGGGTTCTTGCATTGGAATTATATTGAATTCTGCTTATATCAAGCTATACCACAAATGTAAAGTTCAAGTGCTGAGTCTCCGAGACCATTAATTGAGTGCTTTTTAAGTGACAGGTTGGAGCGTACCCATGCCGCTCATGAGTACAGCAACAAGATGCCATATGGCACAATACACTTCTGATCAAATTCGACCCACGTAATCAATTAAGCTATGCCAGCCTGAACATGTTTCCAATATGTACTGTTCCATTTACAACCATGAAAACCAATAGGCTACCTGTCACATTCTGACCTTAGTTCTTTTGTTATTACTTTGTTTTAGTATGGTCAGTGCGTGAGTTGGGTGGGTTATCTATGTTCGTTTTTCTATGTTGGTTTTTGCGTTTGGCCTGGTATGATTGTCAGAGGCAGGTGTCGTTAGTTGTCTCTGATTGAGAATCATACTTAGGTAGCTTTTTTCCACCTGTGTTTCGTGGGTGTTTATTTTCTGTGTCTGTGTGTTCCACACGGAACTGTTTCGGTTAGTTATTTCATGTGCCGTTCGATTGTTTTAATAAAGAGCATGAACACGTACCACGCTGCGCATTGGTCCTCCGATCCTTACTACTCCTCATCTGAGGAAGACAGCCGTTACACTACCAAAAAAAACATAATAGAATGTATCGATTTCTATGTGGAAACATTGCAATATGCACACCCATTAAAGTGAGTAAAGTGAGCGCCAGTTTGTGCTCTCACTAGAATACAGTGTCCCAACCACAATAATATACTGGCCATTAGGATCTGCAATCAAGGATGAGCAAATAACATGTATATTTTTCCTTAGAAAGTACAACCAGGAAAAATGAGTTGCTAGTTGTTTTGCTACAGTGAGTTAAAAAAAGAGGAGAAAACAGGTGAGAAGCAGAGTTGAACCTTTTTATTTAAAGATGAAAGTATAGAATAAGAAGAATACACTATTGATATAATATAAGACAGTTTAAGTCCTCTCAAAATACAGAATAAGAAAATTAAGTATATTCATATACATCTATAGCACAGCCATCCTTCAAATTAATTGTTTCCATTCTCCCAATCCACACAGAACGGTAGAGATACATTGTCAAGTAAACAGTAAATACATAAATGGATGCAGTAAAAGGTACAGTACTTTATAATAATTTAGCTTTGATTGTTTAGATAATTTAATGTACAGTTAAAGTTAATGTAACGATGTTCGTCTGAGGAAGGAATAGACCAAAGCGCAGCGTGGTACGTGTTCATGATGTTTATTATCACCTGAACACTGAAACAAAAAACAAAAGTGGAACAAAACACAAGTTCTGTCAGGTACTCATACAAAACAGAAAAGAACTACCCACAAAACCAACATGGAAAATGGCAACCTAAATAGGCTCCCCAATCAGAGACAACGAGAAACAGCTGTCTCTGATTGGAAACAATTCAGGCCACCATTAACCTACAATCCCCTAGACCATACCAAATCCTCATAGAAGACAAAACCCCTAGACAAGAAAAAACCCTAGACAAATACAAAAACTAAACAAACCACCCTTGTCACACCCTGACCTAACCAAAAAATAAAGAAAACAAATATAACTAAAGTCAGGGCGTGACAGTTAATCACCTATAGTCTCTCCCACCTCCCTCACATTGGAGGTAGATTCTTAATTTGAACTTAATTTAGCTTTAATCCTTTAAATTATTCAATGCAGTTAAATGTCTCTTCCCTCACATTGGAAGTAGATTCTTCATCATAACTTTTCTCACAGTAGAAAGTGATAAAATGCTACAAGCAAAGTCCCTTCATGACACCATAGTAAACAGCAGTGGTGGAAAAAGTACCCAATTGCCATACTTGAGTAAAAGTAAAGATACCTTAACAGAAAATGACTCAAGTGAAAGTGAAAGTCACCCAGTAAAATACTTATTGAGTAAAAGTCTAAAAGTATTTGATTTTAAATATACTTAAGTATCAAAAGTAAATGTAATTTAAAAAAGATATACCTTAAGCATAAAAAGTCATATTACTTTACTTCTAAAAGTAGTATTTTTTTAATTTACGGATAGTCAGGGGCACACTCCAACACTCAGACATCATTTACAAATGAAGCATTTGTGTTTCGTGAGTCCTTCAAATCAGAGGCAGTAGGGATGAGCAGGGCTGTTCCCTTAGTAAGTGTGTGAATTGTACCATTTTCCTGTCCTTTTAAGCATTCAAAATGTAATGAGTACTTGTGATGAATGTAGTGAAATAAAATGAAAAGTTGTAAAAAATATAAATAGATACCCCCAAAAACTACTTTAGTAGTACTTTAAAGTATTTTTACTTAAGTACGTTACACCACTGGCAAACAGAATATCCAAGACCAACGTAAGTCATGCACACCTGAAGATGCAAGCTCATGGTCTGTATATGTGTATAGACACCTGATGTGAAATGCAAAAAGATCAGCTGGTCAGAAAAGAGTGCTGTGATGAGGTGTGTGTGTGTGTGTGTGTGTGTGTGTGTGTGTGTGTGTGTGTGTGTGTGTGTGTGTGTGTGTGTGTGTGTGTGTGTGTGTGCGCGAGAGTGTAGGTATGTGTGCACGTCTGTGATGTGTGTGTGTGTGTGTTTCACTGCAGCTGTGCCAGTAGAGTAGAGCAGTCCTCCAGTCTGTCCAGTCCCTCTACAGCCTCAATCAGCCCCTCCACCTTTTCCCTGGGTAGGACCGCACCCGCGTTGCTACGGAACTTCTTCCTCAGGGTCTCATTGGTCAGCGGGTTGCGCCAATGACCATAGAAAGTCTCACAGCGTCCCTTCAGCACATCCCCACCCACCAGCGTCACCTGCACCTCGCCATACATGCGGTCGAAGTTAGCCGGGTTGTCTTGGGGATGCTCAACGCGGACACGCCCCAGCAAGGCCAGCAGGTCGGGTCGCTGTAGTGCCTCCTGTGAGAATGAGAACACGGTGACCTCCCCGTCCAGCAGGGCAGAGCAGGCATTGAACTGGAAGGAGTGTCTGGCCTGGTGCTCTGACTCCGGGAATGGACGGTTAATGTACTTGGAGTGGGGAACCCTCAGCAAGATGTCCTGGACCAGACCTACGACCTGTGACCCTTGCCCCATCCCCTGTGACCCCAGCTCCCCCAGCAGTAGCTTGTGCACTGAGGCAGCAGCGTCGGCCACCCAGTGCATCCCCAGGTGGGCCGGGAACCTCTTGAACCCCATGTCCTGGTCCTCCAGTAGGAACCGCAACCCCGCCTCCTCTGGAGAGGTCAAAGGTTGTGGGGCGTAGTCCTCGTAGAAGGCGCTGAACCCCGCGACACCGGCGGTGTCATCCAGGACCCTGGGCGAGGCCTCCAGTCCTATTGAGGACAGCAGAGCCGCCTCCAGCCCCAGCCGCGCAGCGTTTCCGATGTGGAGGGGTTTAGACTGGGTGGCCGCGTTCGCCATGGGGGCTCCTGATAGGCTGGCAGCGATGGCCAGGGCGTGGCTACACTGAGAGCGTTCCAGAGAGAGGAGGCGGGCGCAGGCTGCAGCACTACCCAGAGTACCCACGACGGTGGGGGGGTGGAATCTGGAGGGAGGGGTGTGGAGAGGGTGTGGAGGGAGGGAGGGGGGGTGGAGGGAGGGAGGGAGGGAGGGGGGGACAGAGAGATCAGATGTTTTGAAGGCACATGTCTATTTTAGTAGCAGCCTAATTGAGTAATCTTGAGTAAAGTGTTTGTCTCAGTCTTTATTAAATGATTGCTGGGCCAGTGAGTACAAGTGTCTGTCCAGCAGGTTGACGTTTATTGTCGTGGATCTTGTCCTGGAGGCATAACTGAGCGCTTTCCTTTAAGATAGGCCAGTTGCAAAATCAAAATTGTCTATATTCATGAAAACAAATATTAGCTTAATTTAACGTTAGAGTTAGCCAATAGGGATAGCAGTGTGGTTAAGGTTACAGTTAGGTTTCAAATCTGATTGTATGACTTTGTGCCTGTGCCAAATAGTGACCACTCTGCAGAGCTGCCTCCAGGACAAGATTCCTGATCAGAAATGCTAACCTGCATTTGTCTAAAGTGAGGACAGGTGTCTGTCTAGTGCAGAATGGAATACTACTGGACAGGACAGCCATCTGGTCTATACAGTTTAGGTCTGCATAGGGAGAAGAGGCTGAGAGTCTGTTTTTGCGGTATTGAGGGATTTAACAAATGATAAGTAATTTCACCGCATTCTCACAGTGTAAACACAGTAGAACGGCTGTAATGGTGTTTAAACACCTATGTCTGACGGAATCCACCTGTTAAACTAAATTAGACTAGCCACTGAGCTTCTCCTATCCCAGAGACAGGCTGGTAGAATACCACACAAACAGACCTGTAGGCATTGAGAATACTTTATTTTACAGCCCCAGAGCACCAGAGTAATGGTCCAGTTCTCACCTCTTGGGGATGTTCTGAGCCTCGTTGGAGAACCTCATCAGGCGTCCCTGGACCTCTATCCCAACGTTGAAGGCCAACAGGAAGTCCTGCCCACTAGGCTTTCTGTTGTTGGGCAGCATATCGCTGACCGCCAGTAGGGCAGGAAGGACCGCCCCCGACGGGTGAGTAGCAGGGTGCCAGGTGTCGTCAAAGTCCATGGAGTGGGTCTGTACAGGACAACACGCAACAGGCACACAATAGACACAGTTAGCCCAGACACAACAGACAACTACAGTTATCTTGGACAACAGACAGACAATGGAGACAGACAATGGAAAGACCGCAGTTATTATCAGACTCATTGCTTTAATGATTCAAATTTTATTTTAATTACAAAACCAAGGAAGGTGGGTGTACACACTTGGTTTACCACATGAGACAATAAATAGTGACAAATACTGACAATTATATGTGAGTTGCTGGATGTTTTTATGTCATGCTGGATACTCTGACTTTATGACCTGTCTGTCTCTGTCTGTCTGTCTGTCTGTCTGTCTGTCTGTCTGTCTGTCTGTCTGTCTGTCTGTCTGTCTGTCTGTTGTAATGGGAGCCCTATAGTGTCCACATATATCTCTCTGTTCTCTGCCTCTCCCTCTCTGTTAACAATAATGTACTAACCCTAGCCAGCAATGATCAAGTGCAAAAACTGTAGCAGACATTGTCCAGCATGCCTAGGCCTCTATCTGTGCACATATCTGGATCTGCCCATCCTCCCTTCATATTCATATTGAGACCTGTCTATCTGTCTGTTTAAGTTCTTATGGCTGAAGGGGCAGTATTGAGTAGCTTGGATGAAAGGTGCACAGAGGTGCCCAGATTAAACGGCCTGTTCCTATGTCATAGTTGCTAATATATGCATATTATTATTAGTATTGGATAGAAAAAAGTTTCTAAAACTGTTTGAATTATGTCTGTGAGTATAACAGAACTCATATGGCAGGCAAAAACCTGAGAAGTTCCACTTCCTGTTTGGATATTTTCTGGGGGTGCCAGATTTTCAACCAAGCTCTCATTGAAAATACAGAGAGATATGGATGAGTTTTCACCTCCTACGGCTTCCACTAGATGTCAACAGTCAATAGAACTTTGTCTGATGACTGCAATGTGAATTGGGGCCGACGGCGACAGGAATGAGTAATCACTTCCATGAGGTGCCCACGCATTGAACTGGCGCGTTCACGTGAGAGTGAGCTCCGTTCCATCGGTCAATTGAAGTCGATGTGATTCTCCGGTTGGAACGTTATTCAAGATATATGTTAACAACATTCTAAAGATTGATTCAGTATATCGTTTGACATGTTTCTACTGACTGTAACGGAACTTTTGGACATTTCGTCACGTTATAGTGGACGCGCTTTGAGACGTTGGTTAGGGCGTTTGGTAAACAATTCGAAAGTAGCTAATTGGACATAAATAACGGACATTATCGAACAAATCAAGCATTTATTGTGGACCTGGGATTCCTAGGATTACATTCTGATGAAGTTCATCAAAGGTAAGGAAACATTTATCATGTATTTTCTGGTTTCTGTTGAGTCCAATATGGCGGCTAATTTGACTATTGTTCTGAGCTCCGTCTCAGATTATTGCATGGTTTATTTTTCCCGTAAAGTTTAAAAAAAATCTGACACAGCGGTTGCATTAAGGAGAGGTATATCTATAATTCCATGTGTATTATCATCTACATTTATGATGAGTATTTCTGTTGAAACGATGTGGCTATGCAAAATCATTTGATGTTTTTGAAACTAGTGAATCTAACGCGCCAATGTAAACTCAGATTTTTTTATATAAATATGAACTTTATCAAACAAAACATGCATGTATTGTGTAACATGAAGTCCTATGAGTGTCATCTGATGAAGATAATCAAAGGTTAGTGATTAATTTGATCTCTATTTCTGGTTTTTGTGAAAGCTATCTTTCGCTGGGAATGGCTGTGCTTATTGTGGTTTTGTGGTGACCTAACATAATCGTTTGTAGTGCTTTCGCTGAAAAGCCTATTTGAAATCGGACACTTTGGTGGGATTAACAACAAGATTACCTTTAAAATGATATAAGACACATGAATGTCTGAGGAATTTTAATTATGAGATTTCTGTTTTTTGAATTTGGCGCCCTGCACTGTCACTGGCTGCTGTCATATCGATCCCGGTGACGGGATTGCAGCCATAAGAAGTTTTAACTCTAACCCACAAACAGAAGGTGTGTCACACTCTGGCCTTTGTTATATTGATTTTCTTTATTAGTTTAGTTAGGTCAGGGTGTGACATGGGATGTTTGTGTGTTTTATCTAGTTTAGGGTGTGTGTATTGTTTAGGGGATTTTGTAGTATGTATGGGGTTGTGTTCAGTGTAGGTGTTTAGGAAAGTCTATGGTTGCCTGATTTGGTTCTCAATCAGAGACAGCTGTTTATTGTTGTCTCTGATTGGGAGCCATATTTAAGGCAGCCATGGGCTTTAGGTGTTTGTGGGTAATTGTCTATGTTGAACGTTTGTAGCTTGTGTGTGCACTAACGTTTGTAGCTTCACGGTCGTTTATTGTTTTGTAAGAGTGTTTCGTGTTACGTCTTCGTCCAATAAAAGGAAGATGTCCTCATATCCCGCTGCGCCTTGGTCCGCTTATTATGACGATCGTGACAAGGTGAAGGTTGAGGGTTTCCTTTTTCCAGGTTGTGTGGCTGAATGACTGTGGTGGTGGTGGTGATGTGGTATAAGACCGAAGCCATATTGTGGCAAGAACAGCTCAAATAAGCAACAGGAACAACATTCCATCACTACTTTAAGACATGAAGGTATCTGTGGTACACGAGAAATGGACATTAGACCGGTGGAAATCTGTACTTTGGTCTGATGAGTCAACATTTGAGATTTTTGGATCCTACCACTGTCTCTCCGCTACAGTGTCTATGCTCTTCTACCTCACATATATCTACACTCATGTCTATGCAGAACTACTGTAGATGTATCTACTCACTGCCACTCCGTTGACGAAGGCAGCAAGGGTTGGGGAGAGTCTGGTTCCACTGCGTCCGTAAACAGAACTGACGTCATCGGGAGCAAACATGTGCTGCAGGACACAGGGAGACAGTAGGGAGAGGTAGAGAGAAAGAACAGATGGACAACATAACTGTTAAGACAACCTGTTGTTCTCCTCTTCCTAACAACACTGTGTCCATATCACGCTGTGTTTCCACACAGCTACACATTAATTTAATCACCATGGGGACTGTGAGTGACCAATCTTTACAGAGTACATTCCTTCATTCCTGTCCTGAATTCCTGCTCCAGTGACTGTGTGTTGTCTGCAGGCTGCCTCTTACGCACTGTTACAACACTGGGCTGGACTCATAGAGCTGTCAGTAAGGGAAAAGCCCTTGCCTCGTCACGTTGTGTCCTCTCCTTCATCTGCACTGATGTGCCAACTTGGTAGATTGACATTACTACAAGCTATCTGCTTTCACATCAGTTAGGGGTAGGGTGAAGGGTGAAGGGAAAGAGACGAGGAGAAAGGGAAGCTGAAAGATGCTGGTTCAAGTCCCGGGCGACACAACAACTGAAAAAGCAGCTGAGAAGCTGCTCGTCTCTGAGCCCATACACCACTGCCTGCCGTTGGGCTCTTGAGCAAGGCACTTAACCCCCCACAGTTGCTCTGCATCCAGGGGCACTCTGTGCAGCTGACCCTGTGCCTCTCAACGTGTGTGCGTGTGTATATCTAGGGGTGTTGGGAAAGGCAGAAGACAAGTTTCTGTTGTAACCAATGAAGAATAAAGTATTCATTATATTATCTCACCTGGCAGTGTTGTAGGGCCAGCTGGAAGACGTGTGTGGTGCTGCCCAGTAGTCCCACTCCGATGGAGTCCAGAACCATCCTCTTGCTACGGTGGAGCAGGGTGGGGGTCAGGTGGTGGGGCTGGACACCCTGGATGAACTGTCCAAAACTGTCCGTCACACTGTCCTCTGAGGCTGGACACTGTATAACTGGAAGGAAGGAGGAGAGCAGGGGGATGGGAGGAAATGAAGAGTGATGAGGGGTATGACGAGGAGAGAAGGAGGAGGAGGGGGGTGAGAGGTGAGGGAGGAGAGTTGGAAAGGGGCAGGAAGAAAGGGGGAGAGGAGGTGGAGGGAGGGAAAGAGGGAGAGGTGTTTAAGAGGACGAGGAGAGGGGAGAAGGGAGACGAGGACAGGAATGTTTTAAACCTCCCCAGTATGTTCTAAGCTCAGTTTATTCACGTCTGAACTGAGACGGAGAAACAGAGGAGAGTTAGAGAACCAACACAGACAGCCTATGTCAATGTAGGTCTATGTAGCCTAGGTCTATGTACAGTATAGACCTGACCAACACGTCCTGTATGAATAGAACAGAACAGAACAGACCAACATTTACTAATGTCAAACATAAGCTACTGTCAAACATGAGCTTTCTCATATCCAAGCCAGAAAGAAACACTTAGCTAACGTGTGTGTGTGTGTGTGTGTGTGTGTGTGTGTGTGTGTGTGTGTGTGTGTGTGTGTGTGTGTGTGTGTGTGTGTGTGTGTGTGTGTGTGTGTGTGTGTGTTGATATTGTGATAAAGGAAAATCCTAACACAGGATGGAGACAGCAGAGAGTACCCAGTACAGAGTAGAGTGCTGAGCAGAGCTTACTGTCCAGGGCAGACTGGTGGAGTCCTCTCAGTGTAGCAGACATGGGTCTGAAGGATCTCTGACAAACACACAAACAGACAGACAGCAGTATGTCAGTAATACAGTCCTGACAGACGGATAGAGAGAAAGAATGAACATAAAACTTTCAGTTTGTTTATTTTCAGTTTAACACTTCTTTGGGATAGGGGGCGGATGAAAAGCGTGCCCAAAGTAAACTGCATGCTACTCAGGCCCAGGAACTAGGATATACATATAATTGGTAGATTTGGATAGAAAACACTCTAAAGTCTCTAAAACTGTTAAAAATAATGTCTGTGAATATAACAGAACTGAAATGGCAGGCAAAACCCAGATGACAAACCATCGCAAAAAAAAATCATCCTACCACTGATTTCAATGGCTGGCACTTTATAATAGGGCGAAATCGTCCCCCCGATTGCAGTTCCTAGGGCTTCCACTAGATGTCAACAGTCTTTGGAAAGAGTTTCAGGCTGGTTTTTAGACAAATTTGGGAAAAGTTGTAGTTTTTCAAAGTGGTTCCCATTCTGGCTCTCCGGTAAAGACAATAACGATTCTCCGTCTTAAATTGTATTGTTTATTTGCGTATTAGGGTACCTAAGGATTGATTATAAACATTGATTGACTTGTTTGGATAAGTTTATTGGTAACGTTTGGGATTCATTTTGTACGCATTTTGAAAGAGGGAAAGTGGTGGGTGGATTATTGACTGAAGCGCACCATCTAAACTGAGTTTTTATTGATATAAAAAAGGACTTTATCAAACAAAAGGACCATTTGTAATGTATCTGGGACCTTTTGGAGTGCCAACAGAAGAAGATCTTCAAAGGTAAGGCATATATTATATCGCTATTTCTGACTTTCGTGTCGCAACTCCCTGGTTGAAAATGATTGTTATGCATTTGTGTGCTGGACGCTGTCCTCAGATAATCGCATGGTTTACTTTCGCCGTAAAGCCTTTTTGAAATCTGACACCTTGGCTGGATTAACAACAAGTTAAGCTATATTTTGATGTATTGCACTTGTGATTTCATGAACGTTTAATATTTATAGTAATTTAATTTGAATTTCGCGCTCTGCAATTTCACCGGATGTTGGCCAGGTGGGACGCTAATGTCCCACCTATCCCAAAGAAGATTAAAAAAAATGACCTGTGTGTTATTTGACACTTCAGATAAAGAGATGAGTACTGACCCAAACAGTGTTCGATTGGTGAGCTATGTGTAGCCAGGTGTGGCGTGAGTCATTAAAACAGAATACCTCATGACTACATCAAATTATTTTTAAAAACACCTGATCGTATAAGATGATAAAGCTTGAGTCTTGAAGTATTCACCATACAAATCACAGACAGACAGACAGACAGACAGACAACTTTATTCTCTCTCGGCTTCGAACTCCACACACTGACGGTCAGTGGAATAGAGAGAGACCCACACATATCAATGTATGATGAATCAGTGAATGCATGGTGTCCATATAGCTCATATTACAGCCACACACATCACCAACAGTCAACAACATCTTTTCTAGGTCTCTAACCAGACACACTGACAGGGAATGAGATTGATATTTATCTCTATCATTTCATATCATTCTCATATAGGTTATATGCATGGTGAGTGACCATAGTGACTGGTGCTTACCTGTACTTTGAAGAGCATGTCTGTCTGTTGTCACTCTCTCTGTGGTTAAATTCTTCCCTCGTTGTTTGACTGTCTGCCCTCTGTTTTGTCGTTTTGGGCTCTTCTCTCTGTTTGTCCTCCTTCTCTCAATTCTTCTTTCTGTTCCTCGTAGATCTGTTGGTGAGATGGAGGGATAGATGAATGGATGGAGGAAGAGTATGTGGAGGAGAGGAGGCAGGTTGTCTCTCAGGTGAAGTCTGTCAGTCTTTTATACTCCAGAGTGACAAAGATCCCCGATACTGGGCAGGGAGAGGGAGGGAGTGGGACGGAGGGTGGGGGGCGACAGAGACAGTCAGGGAAGGGCAGGGCAGGGAGAGGGACTGAGAGGGGCGGGGGGGGGGGGGGGGGGGGGAGCAGAGAAGGGTGGGAGGGGCATACAGGGGAACAGAGAGAGGCAGGAAATTCCACAAACAAGAACCTCTACTCCAATAACACGCTGGGATTTTCCCTCACCATCATCATCAGCATCAAGAGGAAGGCATTTCCTTCTTAGGTAAGGTGTGATGTTATACTCCAGAGAGACAAAGATCCCTGATACTGGACAAAGAGGAGCAGGGGGATCATTCCACCATTTCGGTGCCTTATGAGATGTGTAACTTGGTGGGGCAAAATAATTATGTCATAAAGAGCACATGTTGAACCTAATAAAAACAAGTTTTCCCATCTCAAGAGCTTAAATTTAAAAAATACTATAGTAAGTGCCTATTAGGGGCAAAAAAAGTAATAGGGTTGACGATTTCACCTTAAATCAGCCATAAATTCCCTTGTGACAGTGGGATGGAAGCTTGTGTGGTACAGGGAGGGGCAATTGAATGCAAGTAAAAAAAAAAAGTGAATTGTTTAAACATGTCTAGCCTGTTTATCTATGGATAACAGAGTTGACGTGTTATGCTCCACCCAGCCAGTTTTTCACCACAAAATGGTCAAAAAGAGTAGAACCAGTCCACCTGCTTTTACACTGTGATTTGACTACTCTATCCAAGATGGCGTAGCAGTCAGACGTCTTTGTCTTTGTCCTGTCGTGTCCCTTATATATATCTTTTTACATCTTTTTCTTCGCATATCTTTAAAAAATATTTTCCTAAACCTCAACTTCTAATTACTCTCCTGCAACCCGCCTCACCCAATGTGACGTGGATCTGATTTTTTTCGAAAGTATTTCTATTTACTTCGGGTCTGGAATCCCTCAACTGAAGCTAGCCAGCTAACTACCTACCAGCTATCAGTTAGCAAACCATTGCTAGCGGTCATTAGCTAACCTTCAGCTCGGAAAGCTCTCGCCAGTTCGAGCAACGTGACTCAAACCAGAGCATAACGGACCTATTATTCTTTTTTATGACATTTTCCCCCTTATCCCCGGATTCCTTCCGCAAACTCTGAACATTTTCAGACGAGCTTCAATGCCATACAACTCTCCTTCCGTGGCCTCCAACTGCTCTTAAATGCAAGTAAAACTAAATGCATGCTCTTCAACCAATCACTGCCCGCACCTGCTCGCCCGTCCAGCATCACTACTCTGGACGGCTCCGACTTAGAATACATGGACAACTACAAATACCTAGGTGTCTGGTTAGACTGTAAACTCTCCTTCCAGACTCACATTAAGCATCTCCAATCCAAAATTAAATCTAGAATCAGCTTTCTATAACGCAACAAAGCATCCTTCACTCATGCTGCCAAACATACCCTAGTAAAACTGACCATCCTATTGTTCCTCGACTTCGGTGATGTCATCTATAAAATAGCCTCCAACACTCTACTCAACAAACTGGATGCAGTCTATCACAGTGCCATCCGTTTTGTCACCAAAGCCCCATACACTACCCACTACTCTTAAAATGGGGGCTAGGTTTATTAGCATTTTTTTAACCTTTATTTCACTAATCTTCAGAACATACATTGTCAACGCAACAAAATAACTAGGGCTTTACAGATGAAAGATGGCGCCGAAAGATAGGGCAGCCGCGCTTCCAGCCCCTAAGCAACTTCTTTTTTTATTAGAATTTCACTACACCCACAATAACATCTGCTAAACATGTGTATGTGACCAACACAATTTGATTTTGACAATGATAGTAAAAACTTGGAGAAATGTTGGTGTCAAGTGGGTTAGAAAGTAACAGAGTGTACAAAGAGAGACATGTCAAATTTGGAATTTGGGCACTTTAGCAAATCTATTCATATAAACAAATCTGATTGATTGAATTCTCCATGTGGTCTATATTAAAGTGCACGTCATTAAATATAAATGGCTTTGAAAATGCAATATTGGGGCACATTTTCTACTTAAAATATCAGTGCAGTCAAAAATGGGATTTTCCTGTGTTTTATACACACTGAGTGTAACGGCAGTCGTAATCCTCCTCCTCGGATGAGGAGGAGCATGGATCGGACCAACACGCAGAGTGGAAAGTGGTCATATTTTAATGAACGTAAACTGAACACTTACACATACAAAAACAACAAACATGACCAAACCGAAAACAGTCCCGTGTGGCACGAACACTGACACGAGATACAAACACCCACAAAACACACCCCAACTCACGCCCTGACCAACTAAATAAACACAAGAAAAAGGAAAAACAGGTCAGGAACGTGACACAGAGTACAAAGCTCTTTCCATGACATAGACTAACCGGTTTGAGTGTGTCAAGAACTGCAGCACTGCTCTGTATTTTACACTCAACAGCTTCCCGTGTATATCAAAAATGGTCCACCACAATAAGGACAACCAACCAATTTGACATGACTGTGTGAAGCCTTGAACACCGTTTAGAGGTCATACCCGACTAATTGTTTGTGTTTTGAGGGCGGAAAAAGTGGTGCAACTGTTTGTAAAGAATTTGTTCTTAATTGACTTGCCTAGTTAAATAAAGGTTAAATAAAAATGAAATCAAATAAAAAATAACTCAATATTAAGGTGTACCTAATGTTTTGTACACTCAGTGTATATTTTCACACTGAGGTCAGAATAATACTGTGAAGTTGTGAAAATTATGATAATGCCCTTTTAGGGTAAGAAATGTTTGAAACCTGTTTTGGTGGGATGGAGTTTTGGCCTGCCTGTTGACATCACCAGATGGTAAATTAGTTAATAGAACAATAAGAAAGAGAGTTGCAAACATCACTGTCAATAACACATTTCCAGTTTTCCCCTTTTCCCCTATCTCTCTAGGTAGCAGCCTCCTATCTCTCTAGGTAGCAGCCTCCTATCTCTCTAGGTAGCAGCCTCCTATCTCTCTAGGTAGCAGCCTCCTATCTCTCTAGGTAGCAGCCTCCTATCTCTCTAGGTAGCAGCCTCCTATCTCTCTAGGTAGCAGCCTCCTATCTCTCTAGGTAGCAGCCTCCTATCTCTCTAGGTAGCAGCCTCCTATCTCTCTAGGTAGCAGCCTCCTATCTCTCTAGGTAGCAGCCTCCTATCTCTCTAGGTAGCAGCCTCCTATCTCTCTAGGCAGCAGCCTCCTATCTCTCTAGGTAGCAGCCTCCTATCTCTCTAGGCAGCAACATCCCATCTCTCTAGGCAGCAGCCTCCTATCTCTCTAGGTAGCAGCCTCCTATCTCTCTAGGCAGCAGCCTCCTATCTCTCTAGGTAGCAGCCTCCCATCTCTCTAGGCAGCAGCCTCCCATCTCTCTAGGCAGCAGCCTCCCATCTCTCTAGGCAGCAGCCTCCTATCTCTCTAGGCAGCAGCCTCCCATCTCTCTAGGCAGCAGCCTCCCATCTCTCTAGGCAACAGCCTCCCATCTCTCTAGGCAGCAGCCTCCTATCTCTCTAGGCAGCAGCCTCCCATCTCTCTAGGCAGCAGCCTCCTATCTCTCTAGGTAGCAGCCTCCCATCTCTCTAGGCAGCAGCCTCCCATCTCTCTAGGCAGCAGCCTCCCATCTCTCTAGGCAGCAGCCTCCTATCTCTCTAGGCAGCAGCCTCCCATCTCTCTAGGCAGCAGCCTCCTATCTCTCTAGGCAGCAGCCTCCTATCTCTCTAGGCAGCAGCCTCCTATCTCTCTAGGCAGCAGCCTCCTATCTCTCTAGGCAGCAGCCTCCCATCTCTCTAGGCAGCAGCCTCCTATCTCTCTAGGCAGCAGCCTCCCATCTCTCTAGGTAGCAGCCTCCCATCTCTCTAGGCAGCAGCCTCCCATCTCTCTAGGCAGCAGCCTCCCATCTCTCTAGGCAGCAGCCTCCTATCTCTCTAGGCAGCAGCCTCCCATCTCTCTAGGCAGCAGCCTCCTATCTCTCTAGGCAGCAACATCCCATCTCTCTAGGCAGCAGCCTCCCATCTCTCTAGGCAGCAGCCTCCCATCTCTCTAGGCAGCAGCCTCCTATCTCTCTAGGCAGCAGCCTCCTATCTCTCTAGGCAGCAGCCTCCCATCTCTCTAGGCAGCAGCCTCCCATCTCTCTAGGCAGCAGCCTCCCATCTCTCTAGGCAGCAGCCTCCCATCTCTCTAGGCAGCAGCCTCCCATCTCTCTAGGCAGCAGCCTCTTATCTATCTAGGCACAAGCATATGCTGTACACTGGCTCCCTCCAGTAACTCTTACTGTACTGTGGCTCCTGTGTTTGTATTGGGAGTGTGTGGATATGAGACTCAGCACCTATCTGACACTAGGTAGGATAGGGAGTAGAGAGGTACCGCTGGGCTCTCTGAGAGGGATTACTGTGCTGAATAAGTAGGGGGAGGAGGCAGGGGAAAAGTGAGTAAGAGAGAGAAAGGCAGGGAGGGATGTAGTAATTCACAAATGTGTTTTGATAAAAAGAAAAGTGTAGGTTACTGTTTTTCATATAGACGGCGACGTGATCATTATGTTCAGTGATAAATAACATGAAGTATCGAGCTGAATCTTAACCTGAGCCCTTTCTACACAGTAAGCTCCAATGATGCCTGTTTTTCTCTGTCTGGGAAGGACCTGTGTCAACTCATCTGTCCCAGTCAACATTTATCCTCCATGACTGGGCCAGTGACATCATCAACTCTGCAAATATATCCTCTGCTTGTTTATTGTCCAAAACACATTTATACTAGAAACACATTTATACTAGAAACACATTTATACTAGAAACACATGTATACTTTATTTCCATTCCACAGAATAAAGAAACTGTCAGGACAGGAATGAGACAATATTGGGTTTAAATTTAGAGCAAGAGGTAGACTTAGCCCTGGGTTCGAGGAGAGTGTTGACAGACCAGCCAACCACACCAGTCTATGTGCATCCCAAATGGCACCCTATTCCCTATATAGTGAACTACTTTTGACCAGGGCCCATAGGGAATAGGGTGCCTTTTGGGACCCCAGCCTAGAGCCTTATAGTTAAACACTTCAACCCAGACTGATGCTGGAATAATAGGGTACTGAATAGCTTGTATGTTCATCATTCATCCGTCTCTCTTTAATTTTTTTCTAGGGTGAGCTGGGGGTGTTGGGCATGGGGAGCTGGGGGTGTTGGACATGTTATCCAATGGGATCAGTGCGTTCCTGGTTCTACTGCAGAACTTCAACACCACTAGAACCGGAGTACAGGCGCACAGGGTGGAAAACATTCTGGCAGGTATGCTAATCAATCCATCCATCATGATCACTATCACAATGACTAACTCTACTCTTTGTTCTTGCTGTTGTGTGTTTTAGGTGATTGTTCATTATCACTAACAGTGTTGTGTGTTTTAGGTGATTGTTCATTATCACTAACAGTGTTGTGTGTTTTAGGTGGTTGTTCAACATCACTAACAGTGTTGTGTGTTTTAGGTGATTGTTCATTATCACTAACAGTGTTGTGTGTTTTAGGTGGTTGTTCAACATCACTAACAGTGTTGTGTGTTTTAGGTGGTTGTTCAACATCACTAACAGTGTTGTGTGTTTTAGGTGGTTGTTCAACATCACTAACAGTGTTGTGTGTTTTAGGTGATTGTTCATTATCACTAACAGTGTTGTGTGTTTTAGGTGGTTGTTCAACATCACTAACAGTGTTGTGTGTTTTAGGTGGTTGTTCAACATCACTAACAGTGTTGTGTGTTTTAGGTGGTTGTTCAACATCACTAACAGTGTTGTGTGTTTGCAGGTGTTCACCTGATCCTGATAGGTGGAATGTGTCAGCTGATTTCCGGCCTCCTAAGCAACACTGCCTTCATCAGCTATGCACCACTCTGGGGGAGCTACGCACCACTCTGGGGAGCTACGCATCACTCTGGGGGAGCTACGCACCACTCTGGGGGAGCTACGCACCACTCTGGGGGAGCTACCGCACCACTCTGGGGGAGCTACCGCACCACTCTGGGGAGCTACGCATCACTCTGGGGGAGCTACTCACCACTCTGGGGGAGTTACGGCACCACTCTGGGGGAGCTACGGCACCACTCTGGGGGAGCTACGCATCACTCTGGGGGAGCTACGGCATCACTCTGGGGGAGCTACACACCACTCTGGGGGAGCTACACACCACTCTGTGGGAGCTACACACCACTCTGTGGGAGCTACACACCACTCTATGGGAGCTACACATCACTCTGGGGGAGCTACTCATCACTCTGGGGGAGCTACGCACCACTCTGGGGGAGCTACGCACCACGGTGGGGAGCTACGCACCACTCTGGGGGAGCTACGCATCACTCTGGGGGAGCTACGGCATCACTCTGGGGGAGCTACGGCATCACTCTGGGGGAGCTACACACCACTCTGTGGGAGCTACACACCACTCTGTGGGAGCTACACATCACTCTGGGGGAGCTACTCACCACTCTGGGGGAGCTACGCACCACTCTGGGGGAGCTACGCACCACTCTGGGGAAGCTACTCACCACGGTGGGGAGCTACGCACCACTCTGGGGAAGCTACTCACCACGGTGGGAGGGGGGCTACGCACCACTCTGAGGGAGCGACGCACCACTCTGGAGGAGCGACGCACCACTCTGGGTGAGCGACGCATCACTCTGGGGAGCTACGGCACCACTCTGGGTGAGCTACGGCACCACTCTGGGGGAGCTACGGCACCACTCTGGGGAGCTACGGCACCACTCTGGGGGAGCTACGGCACCACTCTGGGGGAGCTACGGCACCCCTCTGGGGGAGCTACGGCACCCCTCTGGGGGAGCTACGGCACCACTCTGGGGGAGCTACGGCACCACTCTGGGGGAGCTACGGCACCACTCTGGGGGAGCTACGGCACCACTCTGGGGGAGCTACGGCACCACTCTGGGGGAGCTACGGCACCACTCTGGGTGAGCTACGGCACCACATGCATCTTCCAGGGTGTCTCCCAACCAATCACAACCAACTTGATCCTGTCACATGAGCTAATGATCAGCATGACAATGCCCACTTCTTTCATAACCAATCAATCCCTGTCAGCAGAACTCCCCTACATCCTCCTCTCCTTCCTGTTGGCCTTCTGCTCAGCCATGGTAAACGCCATCATGTTTGGCGCCATCACGCTGACTCTGCTGTTCAAGGCTGTGGTATTGGGAGTGTCCTCCGCCTGGCCACTAATTTGTCTCCGGTATTCTAGAACTCCTCATCCTCCTTTTCGCCGTGTACGGCAGAGCCGCCATGCTGGTGAAAGGCCTGGCACAGTGCTACATCCTGAAAGAGTTTGGCACCCCCCTATTTAACGTGCTCTTACTGGGGACCAATCAAATCCCTTTGGCCAGTGCTCAGAGCCTTTGACAAGAGAAGAAGAAGAACACGAAGTACACCCCAGGCGCTCAGTTTTTTTTTTGCGACACCGTGTCTCCTTTCATCCTGCTGTTTTACATCTTCGGCTATGTCACTTGTCCCTGGGGGCCGTGCGGGTGTCCATCCTCTCTGCTCCTCAGCTCCTCTCCAGCTACTAAGCTCACCTGTGCCATGACAGCTACCTGGCCACCTAGTCTGGACTGCACGCCACCTACTGGCTGACCAAGGCATGGGAGGAGTTTGTGTTGACGCCCGTAATCGTGTCGGTGCCGGAGGGAGAGGTAACTGCTGGGAGACATTCGATGGTTGGTGTATGGTTCTTCGTGACCGCGGTGCTGCTCCTCCTAGTGGTGAGTCAGAGTAACAACACCCTGGAAGTTGCCCACAATGCATTGTTCCTGCTGCTGTCCGTGTCCACGGTCCCCCAGATCCCCCTCCAGGGGTACTACATGTTCTTCGGGGTGTCCTGCTCCCTGTTTGCCGCCGCCTCACTTTACGGGACGTTCTGCCGCCTCATCAACTCCATTTCTGAGAAGATTCTGATCCCCATGGGTCCTCAGCTCGTCTCCTCTTACCGCCTCCGCTCTGTCCTGTGATGCTGATGTTCCCCGGGGAAACTCCAGGGGGCGCTGTCATCATCACCACCAACCATTCAGATCACTGACACTCTATTCTACCTGACCAATGGGTCGGTAGCTCTCTCGGCGCCCCACTCGGCCTTGTCCAGTCAGCGGTTGGTGTTACTGCGGCTGAGTGTTCCGTGGGTGCTGGTGTTGGGAACAGTGGTACAGGGGTTGGTCAGCAGACTGCAGGTCAGGGGAGGACAGAGGTTTGGGTCCGTCATCCCATCCTTCATCCCTTCTTGTCTGGGGTACATGGACATGGTATCGCTTCGCAGGTACACGGTTGACTAGTGCTGCCTCCTAAATGACACCCAATTCCCTATATAGGGCTCTCGTCAAATGTAGTGAACTATATAGGGAATAGGGTACCATTTTTGGATGTACCCTGAAAGATTAGAATACTTTATTATCCATTAGGTTTACACAAAATGAAAATGTATCTTTGGCACTGACATGCACACACATTTCACACATTGACAGATCCTAACAGGAAGAATGTGCCTTTAAGTTTAGCCTGAATCATATAATAATGTCAAAAGGAGATTTGCAGCAAAATGAGTCAGTGTTGCTGTTGTTGTGGTCTCCATGCTCTGTGACCTGTTTAGTAACCAGTACTCTCTTGTCTGTTTTCAGGCCTCATGCTACAGATCTCTCCAGCAGGGTCCTTAGGGTTCACAGCTGGAGTCATCACTTTTCTGGTCATGAACGCTTTCCTCATGTTCATGAAATGACCAAAATCTACCTCTTCACCTGCTTCAATAGATAAAAAGAGTGAAAATTTAGGTTGTGTTTGGCACCCTACTCCTTATACCCTTATAGGCCTTGGTAAAAACTAATGCTTCACCATATAGTGCAGGGACCATCAACTATATTCAGCCGAGGGTTGATTACAAATCATTTGTAGACTGCAAATTGACCGCAGGAAGCCCAAACAGATATAACATTTGACTAAAACATAGTAATTTCTATACGATCACATATCTCTCTATTATGTGAGGGAATACTTTGGAACCGATTTCCAAAATTAAAATCACTTGGAGCTGATTTGCTAATGTTTTTCCGGTCTTTTATTTCCAACAAATTATTTTGATCAGAACATTTTAGAGGCCAAATTAAATCGCCTGTGGGCCGCCATTGGGGAAGCCTGATATAGGGCATAGAGGGCCATTAAGGACGCAGTATATTCATCCTGTATTCCTAACTTTCTGCATGTCTCCGTTCCACCTCTCCATCTCTCCACCCTCCCAGCTGTGTATGGGAACCTGGTCCTCTTCTCTCTGACCACGGTCATGGAGTTGGTCCTGGTCTGTTTCCTCCTGTCCACCCTCCAACAGCTCCCCTACCAGTTTAAGAGTAAGGAACCAGTTTCTCACCTCATTCCATTTACAAGGCTCTTACAGAACTTGTCTCAGACCTCACAGTATCTCTGCCACAGTGACCATGTACGCTTTCTGTTCAAAACATTGCATCATATACACAATGTTTTGATACCTAGATGTCAGTTAAATGTTACTGTTCTAACATTGCTCTGGCGTTCTTCCTGCAGTTGCCATGCTAGCTGTGTTCTCTATCATCTGTGTGTATGGAGCCCTGGTATTGCTGGTCAACTGTACCTTCTCTCAGAGTCTGCTGCCCCGCCACTTGTGAGAACAATACACTCCTTTTCCATTTCTATTTCGTTGCATTCGGTTCTGTTCCATTCCGAGTCCCGAGTCCCTGACCGAGTCACCGGACACCTGTGTGATGTCACCGGTCCGCTCTTCATCACCTCTGCCAATTCCATCGGAGAACCAGACAGCATGCACCACAACATGGTCATCAGGTAACAGTATCAAAATACTCACCTGTACTTAAGCCTGTTGGTGCTTAGTCATTAAACCTTATAGTGGTAAATTATCACATTTATACAATTAAATAATGGTGCACACTGCAGCACCAATGTAATTATCAGATACCAACATTTTGACAGCTATGCTACCTTCATATGGGTTTCATCAAATGATGACTATTTAAGCTGCAGAGCACTATTTTATGTGATGCTGAGAGGAACGTCAGTATTGAAGTATTTATGCATCCAGGAGGCTGGTTATAGAGCGGTTTGATCTTTCCTGTCAGACTGGTTTCATATCAGTCAGCCTGATGTGTAAACATACAGTTATACTAATGTATCTGTGTTAGTCCTCTACTAGTCACTAGGCCATAATGTAGATGTTATTTACTCTTTATGCAGTTTTGAACCAGAATCTGAATTTACTCTGATACTCTCTTCCTAATACTGATAGTGACACTGTCTCCTCTAACTGTGTGTGTTTCAGTTTTGTCTGGGCCATAAGCTCCAGGGTGTTTTGTGTGACGCGGATTCCAACAAGGTCGTAGCCTCTACAGTGGTCAACTGCCTCAATATAGATGAAAGTATGAGGTCACAGTGCAGTACAGAAGCCCACTACAATAAGTCATAACTAGCCTCTTAGGTTGTGGGTTGTCTCACCTGGGGTTGCAACATTCCAATACCGTTCCCCAAATTCCAAAATTCCTGGATTTCAGAAGGGTTTAAGTAGAAATTTCCGGAATCGTCCAACCAGGAATTTAGTTAAAGTTACCAGGACTTTGCAACTCTAGTCCCACCCAATGGTCCCTTGTGTGAGGATTCAGGTGATCAGGGGTGTTCTGCCAGTCACTGGGATGACAACACAACTTGGGATGGGGGGAGGTTTTAGCGGGTGGAATAGTGGAGAACAGTTGGAGGTTTACTCAGTAGCATTGCAAACATCATGGTACAGCTACAGTATATGGACACTCAATCATTATGGTACTTTCTAATGGTAAGTTTACAAACATATACAGTGGCAACCCGTCAGAGCCCCACCTGCCCTGAATTAATTGAGTTAATTAAGCCGCATACAAACATGGTCTCTTTTTTGCTTTCTTGAGATGGGCAGCTTCAAAATGCAGATATTTCAGCCAAGCTCAGTGCTTTCTATGGTGGCGGGGCAGCCAGCGGAAAATACGGAGCGTAGGGGTTGGTAATGTTCACTAGTTGCTCCGTGATTGGCTAAGTGTTCTGTCACTCATGGGGACACTACATCTGAAACAGCCCACTTGAGGGCGAGGAGCTCAAGTTTCATATTGCTGTAGTTCCTGTCATTCTTTTCAGCATTACGGAGCATCCTGCTGGCGTACGCTATTACTCTCTTCCTATCTCCTTGCTGCTGGTAGAGAACAGCACCTAATCCTAGGCCACTTGCATCTGTCTCTACAATGAAAGTACAAGTAAAATCAGCATAACCTAACACATGAGCAGGGGTAAGTTTCTCTTTCAACAGCTCAAAAGCAGCCTGGCACTCGGATGTCCATGAACCTTCAAACAACCGTTTAGCTTTTGCAGGGCTATCTACTCTGAGGCACGCATTGACTATGTCATGGAGAGGGCCAGCCAGTTTGGAAAAACCCTCAATGAACCTCCTGTAGTAGCTACAGAAGCCAAGAAACGACCTCAGATCTTTGAGTGTACTAGGGACTTGCGACTGTTTTACGGAGGTGATCTTCTCTGGGTCTGTCCCAATACCCTCTGCTGAAATCTGATCCCCAAGGAAACATACTTCTTGCTGAAGGAAATGGCACTTCTCAAGCTTCACTTTCAACACTCTCTCAAGTCTCTCCTAGTGGTCCTGGAATGTCTGAGAGAACACAAGTATGGCATCCAAGTATACTAACAGTATCTGAAAGATAAGGTCACTCATATTAACTTGCATGAGTCATTGAAACGTCGTAGGGCCATTACAATCCCCAAACGGCATTCTAAGATACTCCCATAGGCCAAAAGAGGTTGTAAAGGCAGTCTTGTGCCTGTCAGTTTCTTGTATTGCAACCTGATGGTAACCACTGGCAAGATTAATAGTTGAAAATAACTTTGCACCGTGAATGGCATCAAAACTTTTGTCGATGCGAGGCAAAGGAAAAGCATCATGTCTGGGTTTTGCATTGTCGCCTATATTCAACACATAGACGAAGACTCCCATCACTCTTACGGACTAGGACCACAGGGGAAGCGTATGAGCTAGAGCTCACCTGGATGACGCCCTTCTTCAGAAGTTTGATGATGTGATCCCTAACCTCTTTGTACTGTGTAGGAGGAATGCGGCGATAGGGCTGTGTTACTGCTGTGTCATTGAACAAATTAATCTCGTGCTTGACTTTATCAGTGTAACCCAGATCCTCATCCTGGAATGCAAACACGTCTGAGTAACTTGCCAAAAGACCAGCTAGCGCGGCTTGTTCTTCCTGTGTCCCACCGATATGTACGCTGTCCAATATCAACTGAACGTCACTGTCAGATGTTTGACCTTTTCAACAGTCACTTCTTCTGTCGGCAGAGACACGCTCAAACCGCACCTCACATTGATCACTGTCAACACACTAAACTTGAGTCAGAATGCCAAGTCGGGTCCTAGGGTTCCTCCACACATCTACGTCTAACTCAAGGTAACCAAGGTAAGGGATGTCCAACCCGTTAGCTGTAGTTATCTTAAGCCATCCTGCTGTAGAAAGCATGTCTTCATCTTCCCCGAATAAGTGTTCTCTGAAGAATGATAGTAATATTGCTGTATGGTGGTATTATACATTTTGTATTGCAGACTTGTAGTGGTGCAAACATTTTATATGATGTACTGTTTTATACAGTGCTCAAAAAAATAAAGGGAACACTTAAATAACACAATGTAACTCCAAGTCAATCACACTTCTGTGAAATCAAACTGTCCACTTAGGAAGCAACACTGATTGACAATAAATTTCACATGCTTTTGTGCAAATGGAATAGACAAAAGGTGGAAATTATAGGCAATTAGCAAGACACCCCCCAAAACAGGAGTGATTCTGCAGGTGGTGACCACAGACCACTTCTCAGTTCCTATGCTTCCTGGCTGATGTTTTGGTCACTTTTGAATGCTGGCGGTGCTCTCACTCTAGTGGTAGCATGAGACGGAGTCTACAACCCACACAAGTGGCTCAGGTAGTGCAGTTCATCCAGGATGGCACATCAATGCGAACTGTGGCAAAAAGGTTTGCTGTGTCTGTCAGCGTAGTGTCCAGAGCATGCAGGCGCTACCAGGAGACAGGCCAGTACATCAGGAGACGTGGAGGAGGCCGTAGGAGGGCAACAACCCAGCAGCAGGACCGCTACCTCCGCCTTTGTGCAAGGAGTAGCACTGCCAGAGCCCTGCAAAATAACCTCCAGCAGGCCACAAATGTGCATGTGTCTGCTCAAACGGTCAGAAACAGACTCCATGAGGGTGGTATGAGGGCCCAACGTCCACAGTTGGGGGTTGTGCTTACAGCCCAACACCGTGCAGGACGTTTGGCATTTGCCAGAGAACACCAAGATTGGCAAATTCGCCACTGGCGCCCTGTGCACTTCACAGATGAAAGCAGGTTCACACTGAGCACATGAGCACATGTGACAGACGTGACAGAGTCTGGAGACGCCGTGGAGAACGTTCTGCTGCCTGCAACATCCTCCAGCATGACCGGTTTGGTGATGGGTCAGTCATGGTGTGGGGTGGCATTTCTTTGTGGGGCCGCACAGCCCTCCATGTGCTCGCCAGAGGTAGCCTGACTGCCATTAGGTACCGAGATGAGATCCTCAGACCCCTTGTGAGACCATATGCTGACATATGCACATTTGTGGCCTGCTGGAGGTCATTTTGCAGGGCTCTGGCAGTGCACCTCCTTGCACTAAGGCGGAGGTACCGGTCCTGCTGCTGGGTTATTGCCCTCCTACGGCCTCCTCCACGTCTCCTGATGTACTGGCCTGTCTCCTGGTAGGGCCTCCATGCTCTGGACACTACGCTGACATACACAGCAAACCTTTTTGCCACAGTTCGCATTGATGTGCCATCCTGGATGAACTGCACTACCTGAGCCACTTGTGTGGGTTGTAGACTCCGTCTCATGCTACCACTAGAGTGAGAGCACCGCCAGCATTCAAAAGTGACCAAAACATCAGCCAGGAAGCATAGGAACTGAGAAGTGGTCTGTGGTCACCACCTGCAGAATCACTCCTGTTTTGGGGGGTGTCTTGCTAATTGCCTATAATTTCCACCTTTTGTCTATTCCATTTGCACAACAGCATGTGAAATTTATTGTCAATCAGTGTTGCTTCCTAAGTGGACAGTTTGATTTCACAGAAGTGTGATTGACTTGGAGTTACATTGTGTTGTTTAAGTGTTCCCTTTATTTTTTTGAGCAGTGTTTTTTGTGTATGTAATGTAAGTGCCTTAATGTGTTTGACCCCAGGAAGAATAGCTGCTGCCTTGGGGGTCCCTAATAAATACAAATAATCATCGCTAAAACAAAAGCAATTTAGATCAAAATAGTTAATATTAACAAAAGAACTAGAAGGTCAAACAGTGCAAATAGATAGCAATAAAAACGGTACCATAGAGGCCCATAATAAGTTAGAGGTAAAACTAAAATAAATGAAGGATCTTATTCAAGGAAGACAAAGGTTAATATATTTTAACAATAAAGTGAACTAGATGGACTATGGGAAAAAATGCACCAAACTATTTTTTAATCTTAAGCATAGAAATGCTACCAAAAAGGTTTAGCTGAAACTTTTTACAAATGACAGTCACCCATGATTCACCAAACAATATTTTGAAAGAGGACGCAAAGTACTTTAAGCATATGTTTTTGTTTCAGTCTCCTCCATCTCCACTAACCAAAGTTAATTCTATGGATTTTTTTATTTTAATCATGTAGAATTAACAGCTGTACAGAATGACTCATGTGAAAGCAAAATTACAGAGGAGGAACTTTTTAATGCAATTAAAGCCTTTAAGGCTGGGATGAATGGCATACCAGTTTTTGATGTACTCAGAGAACCGTTATTAGCATATTTTAACCAATCCTATAAAAATGGTAGATTATCAGATACTCAACAAGAAGGTCTGATTTCATTACTACTGAAACAGGATCCAAGTGGTAAATAAACTCAGCAAAAAAAGAAACGTCCTCTTACTGTCAACTGCGTTTATTTTCAGCAAACTGAACATGTGTAAATATTTGTATGAACATAACAAGATCCAACAACTGAGACATAAACTGAACAAGTTCCACAGACATGTGACTAACAGAAATGGAATAATGTGTCCCTGAACAAAGGGAGGGTCCAAATCTAAAGTAACAGTCAGTATCGGGTGTGGCCACCAGCTGCATTAAGTACTGCAGTGCATCTCCTCATGGACTGTACCAGATTTGCCAGTGCTTGCTGTGAGATGTTACCCCACTCTTCCACCAAGGCACCTGCAAGTTCCCGGACATTTATGGGGGAATGGCACTAGCCCTCACCCTCAGATCCAACAGGTCCCAGACGTGCTCAATGGGATTGAGATCCGGGCTCTTCGCTGGCCATGGCAGAACACTGACATTCCTGTCTTGCAGGCAATCATGCACAGAACATGCAGTATGGCTGGTGGCATTGTCATGCTGGAGGGTCATGTCAGGATGTGCCTGCAGGAAGGGTACCACATGAGGAGGATGTCTTCCCTGTAACTCAGCGTGGAGATTGCCTGCAATGACAACAAGCTCAGTCCGATGATGCTGTGACACACCACCCCAGACCATGACGGACCCTCCACCTCCAAATCGATCCCGCTCCAGAATACAGTCCTCAGTGTAACGTTCATTCCTTCGACGATAAACGCGAATCCAACCATCACCTGGTGAGACAAAACCGCCACTCGTCAGTGAAGAGCACTTTTTTGCCAGTCCTGTCTGGTTCAGCGACGGTAGGTTAGTGCCCATCGGCGACGTTGTTGCCGGTGATGTCTAGTGAGGACCTGCCTTACAACAGGCCTACAAGCCCTCTGTCCAGCCTCTCTCAGCCTATTGCGGACAGTGTGTTCCTGGTGTAACTAGGGCAGTTGTTGTTGCCATCCTGTACCTGTCCCGCAGGTGTGATGTTCGGATGTACCGATCCTGTGCAGGTGTTGTTTCACATGGTCTGCCACTGCGAGGACGATCAGCTGTCCGTCCTGTCTCCCTGTAGCGCTGTCTTAGGCGTCTCACAGTACGGACATTTGCTGTCCTCAAGTCTCCTTACAGCATGCCTAAGGCACGTTTACGCAAATGAGCAGGGGCATCTTTCTTTTGGGTTTTTTCAGAGTCAGTAGAAAGGCCTCTTTAGTGTCCTACGTTTTCATAACTGTGACCTTAATTGCCTACCATCTGTAAGCTGTTAGTGTCTTAACGACCGTTCCACAGGTGCATGTTCATTAATTATTTATGGTTCATTGAACAAGCATGGGAAACAGTGTTTAAACCCTTTACAATGAAGATCTGTGAAGTTATATAGATTTTTATGAATTATCATTGAAAGACAGGTTCCTGAAAAAGGGATGTTTATTTTTTTGCTGAGTTTATAAAGATAAAAATTGTAGGCCCTTTACACTTCAGTGTTGTAATGCAAACATTTGGGCAAAATGCATAGCGCATAGAATGAAAAGGTATTGTTGAATATTATTCATCCTAATCAGACAGTTGTTTTACCTGGACAATACATTGGAAATAATATAAGACAAGTACTGGAAACAATAGAACACTATGAAAAATCTGGGAAACCAGGCCTGGTATTCATAACTGACTTTGAAAAGGCTTTTGATAAAGTATGACTGGAATTTATTTATAAATGCCTGGAATATTTCAATTTTGGAGAATCTCTTATACAATGAGTTAAAGTTATGTATACTGTAGTAACCCTAGGTGTAAAATATTAAATAATGGTTACTTCTCAGAAAGTATTACACTGTCGAGAGGAGTAAAATAAGGTTGTCCACTATCGGCAAATCTATTTGTTATGACCTTCCAAATGTTAGCCGTTAAAGATCTAACTATAATATCAAGAGTCTAGAAACCCAGCGCCTAAAAACAAGGTGTCATTATATGCTGATGATTCATGTTTTCTTTCAAATCCACAATTTGGATCCTCCCATAGCCTCAGAGGATCTAGATACTTTTTCTAACGTCTCTGGATTACAACCAAATTATGGTGAATGTACTATATTACGTATTGGATTTTAAAAAGTACAACTTTTACATTGACGTGTAGTTTACCAATCAAACGGTCTGACGGTAATGTGGATATACTCGGTATTCATACCCCGAAAGAAAGAAATTATCTGACTACAATACATTTTAACAGAAAGTTGGCAAAAATAGATGAGGTCTTGCTACCATGGAGAGGAAAATACCCATATATTTGTGGAAAAATCACCCTGATTAACTCTTTAGTCACATCCCAGTTTACCTATTTGCTTATGGCCTTGCCTACGCCAAAAAATATAGAATTTTATTTGGAACGGCAAGCCAGACAAAATTAAACTGGCCTATTCATATAATAAATAATTTCTGCTCTTTAATTGCTTGTTACTTTTATTTCTTATTCTTATTCATATTTTTTACAACTGCATTGTTGGTTAGGGGCTCGTAAGTAAGCATTTCACTGTAAGGTCTACACCTGTTGTATTCAGCATTTCACTGTAAGGTCTACACCTGTTGTATTCAGCATTTCACTGTAAGGTCTACACCTGTTGTATTCAGCATTTCACTGTAAGGTCTACACCTGTTGTATTCAGCATTTCACTGTAAGGTCTACACCTGTTGTATTCAGCATTTCACTGTAAGGTCTACACCTGTTGTATTCAGCATTTCACTGTAAGGTCTACACCTGTTGTATTCAGCATTTCACTGTAAGGTCTACACCTGTTGTATTCAGCATTTCACTGTAAGGTCTACACCTGTTGTATTCAGCATTTCACTGTAAAGTCTACACCTGTTGTATTCAGCATTTCACTGTAAGGTCTACACCTGTTGTATTCAGCATTTCACTGTAAGGTCTACACCTGTTGTATTCAGCATTTCACTGTAAGGTCTACACCTGTTGTATTCAGCATTTCACTGTAAGGTCTACACCTGTTGTATTCAGCATTTCACTGTAAGGTCTACACCTGTTGTATTCAGCATTTCACTGTAAGGTCTACACCTGTTGTATTCAGCATTTCACTGTAAGGTCTACACCTGTTGTATTCAGCATTTCACTGTAAGGTCTACACCTGTTGTATTCAGCATTTCACTGTAAGGTCTACACCTGTTGTATTCAGCATTTCACTGTAAAGTCTACACCTGTTGTATTCAGCATTTCACTGTAAGGTCTACACCTGTTGTATTCAGCATTTCACTGTAAGGTCTACACCTGTTGTATTCAGCATTTCACTGTAAGGTCTACACCTGTTGTATTCAGCATTTCACTGTAAGGTCTACACCTGTTGTATTCAGCATTTCACTGTAAGGTCTACACCTGTTGTATTCAGCATTTCACTGTAAGGTCTACACCTGTTGTATTCAGCATTTCACTGTAAGGTCTACACCTGTTGTATTCAGCATTTCACTGTAAAGTCTACACCTGTTGTATTCAGCATTTCACTGTAAGGTCTACACCTGTTGTATTCAGCATTTCACTGTAAGGTCTACACCTGTTGTATTCAGCATTTCACTGTAAGGTCTACACCTGTTGTATTCAGCATTTCACTGTAAGGTCTACTACACCTGTTGTATTCAGCATGTCACTAAGGTCTACACCTGTTGTATTCAGCATTTCACTGTAAAGTCTACACCTGTTGTATTCAGCATTTCACTGTAAAGTCGACACCTGTTGTATTCAGCATTTCACTGTAAGGTCTACACCTGTTGTATTCAGCATTTCACTGTAAGGTCTACACCTGTTGTATTCGGCGCATGTGACTGATACAATTTGATTTGATTTGAATTCAGAGGGCAGAAATTATTAAATGTTAAGCATTAGACCTCTCACGAAATATGTCAGTCATACAAAAGTTAAACTTAAATCCAAACTGGTTCTCTAACAGGTTATTAAGAATGTCTCACCCCTTTTTCAAGAATGGCTTTTTTCCCCATTATTTAGATTACCCCCTCTCACTTTGTTTAACCAATGTACAAAATACCACTATTTTTTAAAACAAGCCATAGAATGTTGGTTGCAATTTCAGTTTAATCCACCAAAAAAGACAAAACAAATAATAGAACAAATATTAGTGAAATTCAAAAATACTAATTGATAAAAAAAAATATATATAATCTTTGTAAATTATATCATAAATAGGACTGGTGGAGGAGTTGTCACACATGCTGCTAACAAAAATATATGGAAATATCTGCTCTACCAAAATTACCACCAACTCATTGCAGCATTACCGCAAAAATGGAAAAGGCAAGTGGAAGAGGGAAAAAGTAAGGAACTTGTCTGTCGACCCTGCATTAAAGATCTAAATTGGTTAAAGAAAATTGTGATGAATAAAAAAGTATACCAGTTTCAATTAAGGACTAAAAATTCACAGCTGTGCCATCTAGTTTGTAAAATAGTTGGGAATGGATTTTCGATGTACAAGTTCCATGGCACATGATTTATGAGCTGATACACAAAATGAAGCCAGATTCAGCTCTACAGACTTTTCTGCAAAGAGACAGAATCATTAGAATTTGTTTTGGTACTGTCCATATGTAGCTTGTTTTTGGTCGCAGGTTCAGGTATGGCTGAAGAATTGCAACATTTACCTGGAGCTAACTAGCAAATAGCACTGCTGGGTGATTTGAAAAGTCCTAGTCAATCGATCAATAGTATAATAATACTTTTAGCAAAAAGGTTTATCTTTAATTTAAAATCTGTAGAAACTATGAGAACAGAAAGGTTCAGAACTTTTGTGAAACCTCACAGCAAAGTTGAAAAATATATGGCAAATAGAAATCAAAACTGGATGGTCTTTAGAGATAGATGGAAGGGGTTGAGTGTAGCTGAAGGATGGGACTTCAAAAGATAACTAATGTAAAATATAGTGTGTCCGTAAAATGTATATAGTATGTACTGTATAAGCTGGAAGTAGAAGCCTAAGTGTTGTACATTTACTCCAATTAGGGGAGGGGTAGTAGGGTTAGGGGAACATAATACAGGAAAATGTATATAAACCTTCTTGTGCATGTGCAGCATCTCCTCTCCACGACCCCACACATATGACTCAAGTTCACAGACAAAATAAAAACAATTTTAGACAAAAGAAACATTTGTTGAAAGCATTGTTTACTAATGGGGAATGCAGTCAGAGTGTAACGTTCGTCTGGTGGTGTATGAACGGACCAAGGCGCAGCGGGTGATGAATACATAACTATTTATTTCAAAACAGACGAAACACTGACAAAACACTAGAACAAACTACAAAACAATAAACGAAGTCAACAGACCTGAAACAACCGAACTTACATATAGACGAAGGACGCAAGAACAGGAACAGACTACCTAAAACGAACAAACGAAACAGTCCCATGTGGATTACACAGACACAGGAACAATCACCCACAAACAAACAGTGAGAACACCCTACCTTAATATGACTCTCAATTAGAGGAAAACGCAAAACACCTGCCTCTAATCAAGAGCCATACCAGACAACCCAAAACCAACATAGAAACGGAAAACATAGACTGCCCACCCAAAACTCACGCCCTGACCATCACACACATAAAAAACACCAGAAAACAGGTCAGGAACGTGACACAGAGGCTGTAAAGGTGCAGTAGCTGATCATCTCCCTAGTTCTCTCTTTGCTGAATCTATGAGTTCACGATTCAGTGCCCAGCAGGTCATAGATCTGATTTCTACAGATGTCCAGGAGGAACAAGAGAACAATGATTTAGAAGAGGAGGAGGTATCTGAAGAAGAAGATGGGGAAGAATACAACCCAGAGCATGATGCATCATCTCCAGATGAAGAAGAAATCGCCCAAACTGAAAGAGAGACATTTTTGTCAAAGAAAAGCAAAATAACATGGTCCTTGTCACCATATGACAACCAGGGCAGGATGGCAGCACAAAATGTCATAAGGATAACCCCAAGGCCCACAAGACATGCAGTTGCCCACGCCCAGGACATCGCCTCAACATTCTACATGTTCATCACACCAGCCATCGGAAAAATCATCCTGGAAATGACAAATTTGGAGGGTTTCCGTAAATATGGAGACAACTGGAAAAGGATGGATGAGATTGACCTGCGTGCCTACATATGGCTGCTAATCTTAGCGGGTGTGTATAGGTCCCGAGGTGAGGCTACATGTAGTCTCTGGGATGCTGAGAGTGGAAGGGTGATTTTCAGTGTCATGATGCCACTGAAAGTCTTTCACACTTTCTCAAGAATGCTATGATTTGATAACCCTGAGTCAAGACCTGCAAGACGTGTGAGAGACAAACTGGCGGCCATAAGAAAGGTCTGGGAGAAGTGGGTGGAGCGTCTGCCATACCTCTACAACCCTGGGCCTGAAGTAACAGTGGATGAGCAACTGGTTCCATTCAGAGGTACATTTTTATTTTCATATCTGTAACGTAAGGGATTTTCACTGTTAATTTTATTATGTATTGCTGTAATATCATTGATTTATGTGATTGTTTTCTGTGACACTGATACTAATTACTGATAGTAATCTCTTTTGCCAAAAGGTCGCTGTCCATTCCAGCAGTATATGCCCAGCAAGCCAGCAAAGTGTGGCATCAAGATATGGGTGGCTTGTGACGCACAATCCAGCTACGCTTGGAAGATGCAAGTCTACACAGGGAAGCCGACCAGTGGAGGCCCGGAGAAGAACCAGGGGATGCGGGTTGTGCTTGATGTGACAGATGGACTGAGGGGGCACAATGTCACGTGTGACAATTTCTTCAACTCTCATGAACTCAACCAGCAGCACCTGAAGAGGAAGATCACCATGGTTGGCACAGTTAGAAAGAACAAGCCTGAGCACACTGCACAAAACGGCTGAGATCAGTGATTGTGAAGACAGGAAGCCAGCCATCATCCTGGACTACAACCACAACAAAGGAGGCGTGGACAACCTGGACAAGGTGATTGGAACTCACAGCTGCAGGAGGATGACTGCCCGCTGGCCCCTTGTCATCTTCCATAACATCATTTATGTGTCCTCATACAATGCCTTTGTGATATGGAAGAAGATCAACCCTACCTGGAAGCCTGATAAGCGGAAACAAGAGGAGGATGTTCCTGGAGCAGCTGGGAAAGGCACTTGTAACCCCACATATTCAAAGAAGGGAGCACCTCCTCTGCACAGCAGCCTCTGCCGCGCTTGTGAAAGCTGTTCATGGGGCTGAATCTTGTCCTGATCCACCTGAGGCTACAGCTGCGACAGGCACGTGGAGGAGATGCCAATTCTGCACCCCAAAAAAGGACTGTAAAACAAATACTATGTGCTGCACATGTGAGAAATACATCTGCAAAGTCCATGCACACACACTTGCATACTGTCCTACATGTGCTAATTAGAGTTGATTGATTCATGTTCTTCACGTTTTTGTTTTGTATCTATTATCTTATTTTATTCATTGTTGTTGTTTATACACCTTGTGGGAGGGGGAAATGGTTTAAAAAATGGGAGAAGACTATGATTTTGTAGTTGAATTCCTCATTGTACAGTATATAAGAATACATCACTATGTTGCCAAAAAAGTTCAAGACTTATTGTTTCCCTTCAATAAAATGCATTCAAATCTACTTTCTGCACATTTCTGCTACTTTGTTAGGCTATACAAGTGCTATCTCTTGCTAAATAATGTATGTTTACACCTATGCAGTACCTTTAGCAATAATAATAATAAACCTCTACTTTAGTAAAGAAAACAATTATGACAGGTGTGTTGTAATAAAATGAGTGGTGTCCACTGATTAAATGCAGTCTTTCTGCATTGTGAAGAGAGAGAACCCAGATATTCACAAAGTTTGTGATGAATGACAGGTTGTTTCTTCATGCAAAATGGATATGGGGTTTAAAATTCAAATAAGTTGCTTTATTTTAGGAGTTTAGTGAAGGCGCGTCATTTTTTACCCTTAGGACAAGGGCAGTATACAGAATGTTAAGACTACACAAGGGTTAATAAATTTGGAAAAATGTCTTAAAACCTGTTTTCGCTTTGTCATTATGGGGTATTGTGTGTAGATTGCTGAAAAAAATACATATTAAAACATTTTAGAATAAGGCTGTAACTTAACAAAATGTGGAAAAGTCAAGGGGTCTGAATACTTTCCGAAGGTACTGTCCTTGTTTAAATCAATTTCACATTAAAACTCAACTATACTTAAATCTCCAGTTTTGATCTGTTTTCAATACCGTAACCAATATTTATCATGTCTTAATAGTGAATGAACAAGTCTCAATAATCAGCCTAAAATAAGTTGTATCCACCACAAGACCCATCATCTGAAGAGATATAAACCACGTTAATAAATAGAACATTATTAAAGAATCTCCATGTATAAAACTATGTCAGAACTATGGAGTAGGGTCTAGTTTTAGAGGATGCTGTACATGCTGCTTCATACAACCTGCCTAGTTGGTCAACTGGAAACCAATTCTCATTTGCAATTACTTCTGGACAAGAGGAAGCACAGCTAAGATAATTGAAACCATCACATTCAAAATGGTCTCCAATAGAAATGGGTCATTCCAGTAGAGATCTGAGGTGAATTTTGAAATTGGTTTACAAAAACATCAGTATATACACGTATAAATTCAAATAAATTGTAAGGGAAAATAATGTAAATCGTGTCATTTCAATTTTGGAGATAAACTGTTTGGAATGTGTATAGCTCCCATATCAATCCATGCATTAATTTCGAGGTACATGTAGGCTGTAGAACGTCACGATATTTCTATTCCATAATAATCAATAAATAATAATTCATTTACATCCATCACCACTCAGAATGATCTCCAACGAAGTTGGGACATTCCAATGGATCTCTGAGCTGGGGTTCTAGTAGCCTCTAGCCAGGACCTAACCGCCCTCCTTAAGCTTCCTACCAAGTCACGCCACCCAAAAGCTAGCTATTCGGCAGCTCAAGTAGGGTCACTTCAGGCTGAGGAGTGAGTTTCACACATGCCCTTCTGCTACAGAAGCACTTCAAAAGAACTCTGACATGCCAAAAGCTCTGAGGTGGGATTCTGAGGTGTGGCTGTACTGTCCTGTCTACATGAGTCACCCAGTCGACACAAAACACAAACCAAAACAGGATACTTACTCTTAGAATACTTGAGTGTTCTGGGGAAAACTGGGAATTCTATATATACTAACAGTCTCTCTCTCTCTCTGTTTTCATAAGAAGCGTAATGGGTTGCAGGATTTTGATTTACAGGTTTTTTTATAGCAGTATGACACCACAGTCAGGGTCAGGGTGGGGCATTGGAGCATGAACGCGGACACACACACTGTTCAACTGTCCAACAAAGCCTACTGTTTACCCTAAGCAGTGTAACTTGACCCTGTAGGAGCCCCTAGATATTATATTATTAATGTAGTATGACCTTTGGTCAGGTGGGGGTTTTTTGCAAAGAATTCCAGTTGCCTAAAACTGATATATCTGGTTCTTCCCCATTGTTTAAGTGAAAGACAGACAATTTATGTCATTTATTACAGTCGGGCAAGTTGAGCCTGCTACCTGTGTATGATGTGTACATTGACTAGTGAAAGTCTACACAACTATTGCACAGGTTCTTCATGATGATACCATTACCAAGAACCTCTTTCACCCCTCAGAACCTCTCCCACCCCTTTCTGACCCCTCAGAACCTCTCCCACTCCTCTCTCAACGCCAGAGGAGGCCGGTGGGAGGAGCTGTAAGAGGATGGGCTCATTGTAATGGCTGGAATAGAATAAATGGAGCATTTTCAAACACATCAAACATGAAAACCACGTTTGACTCCATTCCATTTATTGCATTCCAGCCCTTACAATGAGCCCGTCCTCATATAGCTTGCACAGGTTCTTGCACAGGTTCTACATGATGATATCATTGCCAAGAACCTCTTTCACCCCTCAGAACATCTCTCACCCTTTTCTGACCCCTCAGAACCTCTCTCACCCCTTTCTGACCCCTCAGAACCTCTCTCACCCCTTTCTGACCCCTCAGAACCTCTCTCAACCCTTTCTGATCCCTCAGAACCTCTCTCAACCCTTTCTGACCCCTCAGAACCTCTCTCACCCCTTTCTGACCCCTCAGAACCTCTCTCAACCCTTTCTGACCCCTCAGAACCTCTCTCACCCCTTTCTGACCCCTCAGAACCTCTCTCAACCCTTTCTGACCCCTCAGAACCTCTCTCACCCCTTTCTGACCCCTCAGAACCTCTCTCACCCCTTTCTGATCCCTCAGAACCTCTCTCACCCCTCAGAACCTCTCTCACCCCTTTCTGACCCCTCAGAACCTCTCTCACCCCTTTCTGACCCCTCAGAACCTCTCTCAACCCTTTCTGACCCCTCAGAACCTCTCTCAACCCTTTCTGACCCCTCAGAACCTCTCTCACCCCTTTCTGCCCCCTCAGAACCTCTCTCAACCCTTTCTGACCCCTCAGAACCTCTCTCAACCCTTTCTGACCCCTCAGAACCTCTCTCACCCCTTTCTGACCCCTCAGAACCTCTCTCACCCCTTTCTGACCCCTCAGAACCTCTCTCAACCCTTTCTGACCCCTCAGAACCTCTCTCAACCCTTTCTGACCCCTCAGAACCTCTCTCACCCCTTTCTGACCCCTCAGAACCTCTCTCAACCCTTTCTGACCCCTCAGAACCTCTCTCAACCCTTTCTGACCCCTCAGAACCTCTCTCACCCCTTTCTGACCCCTCAGAACCTCTCTCAACCCTTTCTGACCCCTCAGAACCTCTCTCAACCCTTTCTGACCCCTCAAGACCTCTCTCAACCCTTTTCTGACCCCTCAGAACCTCTCTCACCCCTTTCTGACCCCTCAGAACCTCTCTCAACCCTTTCTGACCCCTCAGAACCTCTCTCAACCCTTTCTGACCCCTCAGAACCTCTCTCAACCCTTTCTGACCCCTCAAGACCTCTCTCAACCCTTTTCTGACTGCTCAGAACCTCTCTCACCCCTCTCTCACCATAGGCTTACAAAGATTTGTAGTTGAACAAGGTGTTGAATATATATATATTTTTTCTACTTGACTTGAAAACTTGTGACTCGACTTGCACTTAGAATGCACGACTTGGACTTGACTCGAGTCTTGACCCTCTCTACTTGGGACTCAACTTGAGACTGACTTGTGACTCGAATAATAGTGACGTGGTTCCACCTCTGCCTCCCTCACCCCTCAGAACCTCTCTCACCCCTCAGAGCCTCTCTCACCCCTCTCTCACCCCTCTGATGAAGATTCCTTAACAGAGGCTGTGAAGGAATATAAGGACTGAGTAGAGCGGTAAGGAAACATTTAGGAGAGAATGAAAAGTGAATCTGGGGAAATGGCCATGTTCAACAAAGAACTACTCTTGTGTGTGCTTAACCAGTCTTCACGCGGGGAGAGTAGAACAGGTAGAGTAAAGCCAACAAAGGACTGTTGTTTAACCAGCCTGAACTGGTACCACAGTTTCATGATGAGTTTATCTGATAGATGTACTTCCTTATAGCATGAGTGATGTCACTGTTACACTCTTCACTGGCATCTATCTTCTAACTCCATTCTGAGCATCTACATATATTTAACGTCACAATAGCCAACCATTCGACATGTTTCCTTGTCATCATTTCGCAGGTACCAATCTCCCTCTCATCACAATTCACCTTCTTATCAAATGTTTTATGTACGTTTTACGTGAAGATACTATTCCCGAGAGCCTCTCTCATTGCCAGTAATTTCAATCATGAAAAATGTATTATAGATGCATGAAAATAGGACTGCAATTTCCTTGCTTTCCTGCAATTCTTGATAGGCCCATCTCAGTTCACTGCTTCTTTGCCTATCAGTTAGGTAATAATCAGTAAGTCAGTGGCCTGTTTGTTTCTAGATGTAATTTACAGTCAAATGAAATGATTTCATTAAAGCAAATCTAAAACACAGACAATATATGTTCAACTACAGACATTCTGTTCATCTGGAGCCTAATGAACATGTCTGAGTATGAAGTCTTTGAGGCGATCAGTTCAGGTCAACACCACAATCAAATACACAAAGGCGTGAGTCACAAGTAATACAATGTAATAAAACACATGATCCAATAGACTCTAGCCCTGTTTAGATGATACCTTGAATCAGGGCCATATATTTTCAAAGTTAGGACATTGAGTCTTCTACATTATTATACATTTACATTACATAACACTAGAACATTCTATGACATCCATGTTAGCTCCCCATGAACATTACATGAAAATATGACTGCAATATTTAAACAATGCTACTGTATGTAACTCAATGTTTAGAACTATAACAATATTCTAAATGCTAAAAGTTGTAGCAACATTCTAAAATATAAACTCAACATGCAACAATTTCAAAGATTTGACTGAGTTAGAGTTCATAAAGGAAATCAGTCAATTGAAATAAATAAATTAGGCCCTAATCTATGGATTTCACTTGTCTGAGAATATAGATATGCATCTGTTGGTCACAGATACCTTTAAAAAAAGACAGGGGTGTGGTTCTGAAAACCAGTCAGTATCTGGTGTGACCACCATTTGCCTCATGCACATCTCCTTCACATAGAGTTGGTCAGGCTGTGGATTGTGGCCTGTGGAATGTTGTCCCACTCCTCTTCAATGGCTGTGTGATGTTGCTGGATATTGTCGGGAACTGGAACACACTGTCATACATTCTCAATGGGTGACATGTCTGATGAGTATGCAGGCCATGGAAAAACTGGAACATTTTCAGCTTCCAAGAATTGTGTACAGATTCTAGTGACATGGGGCCATGCATTATCATGATGAAACATGAGGTGATGGCGGCAGATGAATGGCACAACAATGGGCCCCAGGATCCCGTCACGTTATCTCTGTGCATTCCAATTGCCATGTACGAAATGCAATTGTGTTTGTTGTCCGTAGTTCATATGGCATTGTGTTGTGTGACAAAACTGCACATTTTAGACTGGCCTTTTATTGTCCCCAGCACAAGGTGCACCGGTGCAAGTATCATGCTGTTTAATCAGCTTCTTGATATGCCACACCTGTCAGGTGGATGGATTATCTTGGCAAAGGACAAATGCTCACTAACAGGGATGTAAACAAATTACTGCAAAATCTGAGAGAAATAAGCTTTTTGTGCATATGGAACATTACTGGGATTTTTATTTCAGCTCATGAAACATGGGACCAACATTTTACATGTTGTGTTAATATTTTTGTTCAGTGTATATGGCTCTGACTTGAACTGTGTTAAACGTGATGACCCTGTTCAGATGGCAGCTGTCTGACGCACTGTGGAGTCATTTCTTATTGTTATTTCTTATTGGTACAGATCTTGATTTCACCCTGCTTCTCAACGCAGGAAACTAATCCTACAACAACAGGAAATGTGGATTATTGTGTAGATTATAATTAATGGTAATTTCTATGCGGTGAATCAAGTCTGACAATTTAAAGTGGAAATTAGAAGCCTTTTTATACCTTGAATACAGTACAAGATAGCATTTCCTGCTGTGCCTGAAATGTACTGCAACAAAAGGGTAATCAAATTAAGATCCTACATCTGTACAGTACGTACACATGTACAAAATGCCCTCTAATTACCTACATGCACTGACAATAGCTTGTGGTGGTGATCCATTCCAAAAGGTGAATAGGTTCCAAGAGGTGTTATTAAGACGGTGTTCAACATCGCTGCCATCACCCCCTTGCACAAGAAACCATTCCTTGATCAAGAACTCTCAAACAACAGCCTATTTCCAACCTCCCTTTTCTATATTAGTCCTGGAGAACATACTAGCAACTCAGCTTCAGTCACACCTCAGTGCTAACCATCTTTATGAAGCTCTCCAGTCTGGCTTTAGGCCCATGCACAGTACTGAGATAGCCCTGGTGAAGGTTGTAAATGACCTGCTCATTGCTGCAGATACAGGATCCCCCACCATCTTGATTTTTCTCGACCTCAGTGCTGCTTTTAACACAGTAAATCACACCATTTTACTGCAGCACCTCAGAGAGCACACAGAATTCTACACATTTTCTCATTGATTTTGAAATGTTCATTTTCTGGTTAAATAAAGGTGAAATATATATATTTTTAATTAAATCTGCATGTCCATTTGGTAATCAGGCCCTGCCCACAAGAGTCAGTGTTAGGACCTATCCTCTTCCTGCTCTACATGCCCCCACTTGGCCAGATCTTCAGACAGCACAGCATTCAATTCCAGTGCTACACAGACGACACACATGTGTACACTGAAACAAAGCCTGACAACATCTGCTCTGTCAACATTGTCCAATTGTCTGGAAAAGGTCAAATCTTAAAAGCAGAACAACTTCCTCCAACTACAGTATTGATGTTGGGAACGCAGTGCTTGGGGGCCTGCCTGCAGATTCAATTTATAAACCACAGCACATCCGAAACATTGCCTCAAGGATTCTTGACAGAAAAAAAAAGTCTTCCCACCTCACCCCCATCCTTGATCACCATTGGCTACCTGTTCCTCAAAGAATTAACATTAACATTCTCCTCCTTGTCTGATAAAACATAAAGGGTGTCTACTTACCTGTTAGACTTACTCTCCCCCTTGAACCTCCACGCCCTTTACATTCAAGCCACGCTAAACTCCTCCATGCCCCAGGACCAGGCTCCACACAATGGGGGGCCGTGCCTTTTCCTCCCATACACCATGCCTATGGAACTCCCTCCCTGATAACCTCAGGGCTGTTCAGACTGTTGTGACCTTAAGACTCATCAGCCGGCCTACCCTTCTCCTAGACTTTGATTGTTGCTTTCATTATATGGTTAGATATAACACATGAGAGCCAAAAACAGAAAAATAGTTAAAAAAACAAAACAAAAAAACAATTTTTCTCTTTTTTATTGAATTTTATGCAATTTGAGATTATTCTTGTATAATGGAAAGCGCTTTACAAATAAATTATTGTTATCATTAACTAAGGGATTATTATTAACTAAGGGATCCCTTTATTAAACAATAACATTATGACAGACAGACAGAACACATTCAGGTGTTGATTCATTTATACTTTCAAAGTGACACAGTAGTTTCCAGAATAACTGGAAATGTGATGTTATAAAATGTGATGACCCATCTGTGTCGTGAATTTACTTGGCTGGTTAAATAGATAAATACAAGTGTCTGCATTCAAGACCTCTTCACACAAGGCCTATAGTTCCACCCCATTGTCATGACTAGAATGTTCAGACTGGTTTGACTAGGGAACATAGGAGTGAATACAGTGGGCCTACCGTATAGTTCAAAGGGCCAATAGTTCAACCCTATCTAGAGGTGTGTAGGCCTATACCTGAGGTTGATCCAAGGAAATGGTAGATGGGTTTTAATTGAGGACATTGAGGTAATTAAAAGGCTTTATATTTTATATTTATATATTTATATTAGATTTTAAGACTATTTTAAGATTGAAACAGCACTGGTAGCTACAGTTGAAGTTGGAAGTTTACAAGCACCTTTGCCAAATACATTTAAACTCAGTTTTTCACAATTCCTGACATTTAATCCTAGTAAAAATTCCCTGTTTTAGGTCAATTAGGATTACCACTTTATTTTAAGAATGTCAAATGTCAGAATAATAGTAGAGAGAATTATTTATTTCAGATTTTATTTCTTTCATCACATTCCCAGTGGGTCAGAAGTTTACATACACTCAATTAGTATTTGATAGCATTGCCTTTAAATTGTTTAACTTGTGTCAAATGTTTCAGGTTGCCTTTCACAAGCTTCCCACAATAAGTTGGGTGAATTTTGACCCATTCTTTCTGACAAAGCTGGTGTAACTGAGTCAGGTTTGTAGGCCTCCTTGCTTACACACGCTTTTTCAGTTCTGCCCACACATTTTCTGTAGGATTGAGGTCAGGGCTTTGTGATGGCCACTCCAATACCTTGACTTGTTGTCTGGAAGCTTTAACTTCCTGACTGATGTCTTGAGATGTTGCTTCAATATATCCACATACTTTTCCTGCGCATGATAACATCTATTTCGTGAAGTGCACCAGTCCCTCCTGCAACAAAGCACCCCCACAACATGATGCTGCCACCCCCGTTCACGGTTAGGATGGTGTTCTTCGGGTTGCAAGCCTCCCCCTTTTTCCTCCAAACATAACTACGGTCATTATGGCCAAACAGTTCTATTTTTGTTTCATCAGACCAGAGGACATTTCTCCAAAAAGTACGATCTTTGTCCCCATGTGGAGTTGAAAACCATAGTCTGGCTTTTTTTATGGCGGTTTTGGAGCAGTGGCTTCTTCCTTGATGAGCAGCCTTTCAGATTATATCGATATAGGACTCGTTTTACTGTGGATATAGATTATTTTGTATTCGTTTCCTCCAGAATCTTCACAAGGTCCTTTGCTGTTGTTCTGGGATTAATTTGCACTTTTCGCACCAAAGTACATTAATCTCTAGGATACAGAATGTGACTCCTTCCTAAGCGGTATGAGGGCTGCGTGGTCCCATGGTGTTAATACTTGCGTACTATTGAGCGTGGTACCTTCAGGCGTTTGGAAATCGCTCCCAAGGATGAACCAGACATGTGGAGGTCTACAATTTTTTTCTGAGGTCTTGGCTGATTTCTTTTGATTTTCCCATGATGTCAAGCAAAGAGGCACTGAGCTTGAAAGTACGCCTTGAAATACATCCACAGGTACACCTCCAATTGACTCAAATGATGTCAATTAGCCTATCAGAAGCTTCTAAAGCCATGATATCATTTTCTGGAATTTTCCAAGCTGTTTAAAGGCACAGTCAACTTAGTGTATGTAAACTTCTGACCCACTGGAATTGTGATACAGTGAAATATAAGTGAAATAATCTGTTTGTAAAAAAGTGTTAGAAAAATGACTTGTGTCATGCACAAAGTAGATGTCCTAACCGACTTGCCAAAACTATAGATGGTTAACAAGAAATGTGTGGAGTGGTTGAAAAAAGCCTTTGGGGGGGGGACGGGGGACTCTGTGATGGAGCTTTCTGAAAAGGAGATAGAGACGGTACTGCCATTAATAACAAATTAAAAGAAGTGATGAATAAAAGTGATGCAATCAACGGTCAATATTTTGTTTTTTAAATTTGGGGTATGACGGTCTACTACAAATCAGTCTGACTTTGACTCTGACAGTACGTTTGACAGTATTTCAATCAGAAAGAAGTGGTTTGAAGTGATTGAAATGCATCAGAATGGTATTGGGAAGTTCAGAAAATCATCAGGCAATCATTTTGCAAGATCTTCTAGGTAGAAAAGAACATCATCATTGGTAATTTACTTTTCCCCCCATTCTACCAGATGATACTGACATTCTATGAACTAAGCGCGATTTTATTTATTTTATTTCCGTTTCTCTCGCAAACCCATTTTCAAATCAGATGACCCAAATCGAATCAAATCAAATTGTATTTGTCACATGTCGAATACAACAGGTGTAGGTAGACCTTACAGTGAAATGCTTACTTACAAGCCCTTAACCAACAATGTAGTTTTAAGAAAATGCCCCACCCAAAAAAACAAGAGATAAGAATGACAAATAATTAAAGAGCAGCAGTAAACAACAATAGCTAGGCTATATACAGGGGGTACCAGTACAGAGTTAATGTCAATGTGTGGGGGCACCAGTGTCGATGTAATTGAGGTAATATGTAGGTAGAGTTATTAAAGTGACTATGTATAGATGATAACAGAGAGTAGCAGCAGCGTTCAAGAGGGGGAGGGAGGGGGGCAATGCAAATAGTCTGGGTAGCCATTATATTAGCTGTTCAGGAGTCCTATGGCTTGGGGGTAGAAGCTATATAGGAGGCTCTTGGACCTAGCGCTCCGGTACCGCTTGCCGTGCAGTAGCTGGAGTCTTTGACAATTTTGAGGGCCTTCCTTTGACACCGCCTGGTATAGAGGTCCGGGATGGCAGGAAGCTTGGCCCCGGTTATGTACTGGGCCATACGCACTACCCTCTGTAGTGCCTTGCAGTCAGAGGCCGAGCAGTTGCCATACCGGGCAGTGATGCAAACCGTCAGGATGCTCTCGATGGTGCAGCTGTAAAACCTTTTGAGGATCTGAGGACTCGTGCCAAATCCTTTCAGTCTCATGAGGGGGAATAGGTTTTGTTGTGCCCTCTTCACGACTATCTTGGTGTGTTTGGATCATGTTAGTTTGTTGATGTTGTGGACACCAAGGGACTTGAAGCTCTCAACCTTCTCCACTACAGCACCGTTGATGAGAAAGGGGGCGTGCTCGGTCCTTTTTTTCCTGGAGTCCACAATCATCTCCTTTGTCTTGATCACGTTGAGGGAGAGGTTGTTGTCCTGGCACCACACGTTCAGGTCTCTGACCTCCTCCCTATAGGCTGTCTTGTCGTTGTCGGTGATCAGTCCTACTACTGTTATGTCATCAGCAAACTTAATGATGGTGTTTGAATCGTGCCTGGCCATGCAGTCATGAGTGAACAGGGAGTGCAAGAGGGGGCTCAACCCCTCAGGGGCCCCCGTGTTGAGGATCAGTGTCGCGGAAGCGTTGTTACCTACCCTTACCACCTGGGGGCGGCCCGTCAGGTAGTGCAGGATCCAGTTGCAGAGGGAGGGGTTTAGTCCTAGGGTCCTTAGCTAAGTGATGAGCTTTGAGAGCACTATGGTGTTGAACGCTGAGCTGTAGTCAATGAATACATTTACATTTTACATTTAAGTCATTTAGCAGACGCTCTTATCCAGAGCGACTTACAAATTGGTGCATTCACCTTATATCCAGTGGAACAGCCACTTTACAATAGTGCAACTAAATCTTTTAAGGGGGGGGGGGGGGGCGGGTTTGTTACACCATTGGGGTGCCAGAGCAGCGAACAGTTTTGACTGGGCTGAGCGGGAACTGTACTTCCTCAGTGGTAGGGAGGCGAGCAGGCCAGAGGTGGATGAACGCAGTGCCCTTGTTTGGGTGTAGGGCCTGATCAGAGCCTGAAGGTACGGAGGTGCCGTTCCCCTCACAGCGCCGTAGGCAAGCACCATGGTCTTGTAGCGGATGCGAGCTTCAACTGGAAGCCAGTGGAGAGAGCGGAGGAGCGCGGTGACGTGAGAGAACTTGGGAAGGTTGAACACCAGACGGGCTGCGGCGTTCTGGATGAGTTGTAGGGGTTTAATGGCACAGGCAGGGAGCCCAGCCAACAGCGAGTTGCAGTAATCCAGACGGGAGATGACAAGTGCCTGGATTAGGACCTGCGCCGCTTCCTGTGTGAGGCAGGGTCGTACTCTGCGAATGTTGTAGAGCATGAACCTACAGGAACGGGCCACCGCCTTGATGTTAGTTGAGAACGACAGGGTGTTGTTCAGGATCACACCAAGGTTCTTAGCGCTCTGGGAGGAGGACACAATGGAGTTGTCAACCGTGTGGCGAGATCATGGAACGGGCAGTCCTTCCCCGGGAGGAAGAGCAGCTCCGTCTTGGCGAGGTTCAGCTTGAGGTGGTGATCCGTCATCCACACTGATATGTCTGCCAGACATACAGAGATGCGATTCACCACCTGGTTATCAGAAGGGGGAAAGGAGAAGATTAATTGTGTGTCGTCTGCATAGCAATGATAGGAGAGACCATGTGAGGATATGACAGAGCCAAGTGACTTGGTGTATAGCGAGAAAAGGAGAGGGCCTAGAACAGAGCCCTGGGGGACACCAGTGGTGAGAGCACGTGGTGCGGAGACAGATAGGAGCGACCTGTCAGGTAGGATGCAATCCAAGCGTGGGCCGCGCCGGAGATGCCCAACTCGGAGAGGGTGGAGAGGAGGATCTGATGGTTCACAGTATCAAAGGCAGCCGATAGGTCTAGAAGGATGAGAGCAGAGGAGAGAGAGTTAGCTTTAGCAGTGCGGAGCGCCTCCGTGACACAGAGAAGAGCAGTCTCAGTTGAATGACTAGTCTTGAAACCTGACTGATTTGGATCAAGAAGGTCATTCTGAGAGAGATAGCAGGAGAGCTGGCCAAGGACGGCACGTTCAAGAGTTTTGGAGAGAAAAGAAAGAAGGGATACTGGTCTGTAGTTGTTGACATCGGAGGGATCGAGTGTAGGTTTTTTCAGAAGGGGTGCAACTCTCACTCTCTTGAAGACGGAAGGGACGTAGCCAGCGGTCAAGGATGAGTTGATGAGCGAGGTGAGGTAAGGGAGAAGGTCTCCGGAAATGGTCTGGAGAAGAGAGGAGGGGATAGGGTCAAGCGGGCAGGTTGTTGGGCGGCCGGCCGTCACAAGACCCGAGATTTCATCTGGGGAGAGAGGGGAGAAAGAGGTCAAAGCACAGGGTAGGGCAGTGTGAGCAGAAACAGCGGTGTCGTTTGACTTAGCAAACGAGGATCGGATGTCGTCAACCTTCTTTTCAAAATGGTTGACGAAGTCATCCGCAGAGAGGGAGGAGGGAGGGGGGATTCAGGAGGGAGGAGAATAGAATTCTCACATAGGTGATCCTTTTATCCAGGTGTGAAAGGGCAGTGTGGAGTGCAATAGAGGTTGCATCATCTGTGGATCTGTTGGTACGGTATGCAAATTCTAGGGTCTAGGGTTTCTGGGATAATGGTGTTGATGTGAGCCATGACCAGCCTTTCAAAGCATTTCATGGCTACAGACGTGAGTGCTACGGGTCAGTAGTCATTTAGGCAGATTACGTTAGTGTTTTTGGGCACAGGGACTATGGTGGTCTGCTTGCAATATGTTGGTATTGCAGACTCATACAGGGAGAGGTTGAAAATGTCAGTGACACTTGCCAGTTGGTTAGCGCAAGCTCGGAGTACACGTCCTGGTAATCCATCGGGCCCTTGTGCCCTTGTGCCCTTGTGAATGTTGACCTGTTTGAAGGTCTTACTCACATTGGCTGCGGAGAGCGTGATCACACAGTCCTCTGGAACAGCTGATGCTCTTATGCATGTTTCAGTGTTACTTGCCTCAAAGCTAGAATAGAAGTTATTTAGCTCCTCTGGTAGGCTCGTGTCACTGGGCAGTTCTCGGCTGTGCTTCCCTTTGTAGTCTGTGATAGTTTGCAAGCCCTGCCACATCCGACGAGTGTCGGAGCCGGTGTAGTATGATTCGATTTTAGTCCTGTATTGATGCTTTGCCTGTTTGATGGTTCTTAGGAGGGCACAGCGGGATTTCTTATAAGCTTCCAGGTTAGAGTCCCGCTCCTTGAAAGCAGCAGCTCTACCCTTTAGCTCAGCACAAATGTTGCCTGTAATCCATGGCTTCTGGTTGGGGTATGTACGTACAGTCACTGTGAGGACAACGTCCTTGATGCCGTCCTCGATATTGATAAAGCCAGTCACTGATGTGGTGTACTCCTCAATGCCATCGGAAGAATCCCGGAACATATTCCAGTCTGCGCTAGCAAAAAAGTCCTGTAGTTTAGCATCTGCTTCATCTGACCACTTTTTTTATAGACCGAGTCACTGGTGCTTCCTGCTTTAATTTGAACTTGTAAGCAGGAATCAGGAGGGTAGAATTATTGTCAGATTTGCCAAATGGAGGGCGAGGAAGAGATTTGCACTCGTCTCTGTGTGTGGAGTAATGGTGGTCTAGAATTTGTTTTCATCTGGTTGCACATTTAACATACTGATAGAAATTAGGTAGAACTGATTTAAGTTTCCTTGCATTAAAGTCCCCGGCCACTAGGAGCGCCGCCTATGGATGAGAGTTTTCCTGTTTGCTTAGGGCGGTATACAGCTCATTGAGCGCGGTTTTAGTGCCAGCATCGGTCTGTGGTGGTATATAGACAGCTACAAAAAATTAATTTAAACTCTTTAGGTAGATAGTGTGGTTTGCAGTTTATCATGAGATTCTCTAACTCAAGCGAGCAAAACCTTGAGATTTCCTCAGATATCGTGCACCAGCTGTTGTTCACATATATGCATAGGCCCCCGCCCCGTGTCTTACCAGAGGCTGCTGTTCTGTCCTGCCGATTTTGTGTATAACCCATCAGCTGTATGTTCTTAATGTCGTCATTCAGCCACGACTCGGTGAAACATAAGATATTACAGTTTTTAATGTCCCGTTGGTAGGAAATACGTGCTTTCAGTTCGTCCCATTTATTTTCCAGCGATTGAACATTAGCTAGCAGGATGAAAGGCAAGGGCAGATTAGCCACTCGTTGCCTGATCCTCGCAAGGCACCCTGATCTTTTTCCAAGAAACCTCAGTTGCCTTCTCCAGCGAATCACGGGGATCTGGGCCTGGTCGGGTGTCTGTAGTAGTATGTCCCTCCCGTCCGACTCATTAAAGAAGAACTCTTTGTCCTGTTTGATGTGAGCAATCGCAGTTCTGATGTCCAGAAGCTCTTTTCGGTCATAAGAGATGGTAGCAGCAACATTATGTACAAAACAAGTTACGAACAACACGAAAAAACAATAATAATAACTTATTCTACCTGTCGGTCAAAAAGCGGTCAAGAGCCGATAAGATGGCAGCCCTTTCTTCCGGCGCCATCGTCGCGACCCCTAGTTTGTGAAATCCTGCCATATGACCTACAAGTGGTATGTACAATGACCTAGAATTGTACTGCGACGGTATATAATGGCACGGGTGGCAATAGCGATGAATGAATGGAATGTATAGGGATGACACACCAGTGAATGATTGATTGAAGGTTGTGTATTTGTATAAACATAATGAGTAAGAAGTGTTTGTTTGAATGATATGTTTGAATGATAGGCCTGTAAGATATTGAGTAAATAAAGTAATATAACTGAAAACTGAAAGAGGCACATTAAATGACAGTAAAGTACTGTCAGAAAGTACTTTTATTGGATTAAACTATGGGAACCCCACACAATAACATTTGCTTCTGCAATATCTATCATAGCAATCAAATGTGCTTTAATATCTTTGATAATGAATTTATGTGACCAACTTTATTATTATTATTTCAGATCAGGCAATAACATGCACTGTCAACTGTGGGACATTATATAGACAGGTGTGTGCATTTCCAAATCATGTCCAATCAATTGAATTTACAACAGGTGCACTCCAATCAAGTTGTAGAAACGTCTCAAGGATGACCAATAGAAACAGGATGCACCTGAACTCAGTTTCGAGTCTCATAGCAAAGGGTCTGAAAGCTTATGTAAATAAGGTATTTTTTCTGTTATTATTTGTATACATTTTCTAAAATGTCTAAGAACCTGTTTTCGCTTTGTCATTATGGGGTATTGTGTTTAGATTGATGAGATTTTTTTGGTTTAATCCAATTTAGAATAAGGATGTAACGGAACAAAATGTGGAAAATGGGAAGATGTCTGAATATTTTCCGAATGCGCTGTAAGTGTGTTGACTGTTACAAAGGTCTTGTTTGCGATGTTAACAAATTAAATACGCAGTGGCATGGTGCATATAGCCATAGAAGCACAGTGACATGTGCCTCAATGCAGTCATATTTGTGGCATATTGGGAGTGTGGCTTTCAGTTAGTTATTTTTGAAAACCATCCCGTGAGAGTGACTGTCATTCAAGTTTCAAGTTTAAACTTTCAATGTCAAGTCCACAAGTACAGTGAAATGCCTTTCTTGCAAGATCCAAACCCAACAATGCAGTAATCAATATCAACACAGCACTAAAAATAACATAAGGTGGAACAAAAACACACAAGAAATAAAAAACAAGAAATAAGAAGAGCACGAGAAAGAAGGAAGCTACTGTATATACAGGGTCAGTTCCACTTCCAGCTAATCTGTTCTGTTCAATGATTTACATATACACTAGATGACTTATAGAGGGCGCTGTGTTCGAAGCCACTGTGCCTCCATCTTGGCACTCCCCACCATTGTAAAAAATATTTTGGAAGTTATAGAAATGCATTTATTAATGTCTACATTAGTTATAGCCACATTTATTCTATTACAGACACATTCATGCGTACATTTAAATTATATTATGTGAGCTAAAAATACAAACGAAAAAATCTCACATATATACAACTACAACAAAAATGTCCTTGAAACATTTAATATAAATACTGTAGAATTCCATTCATTCCTATGGAGGACTGCTCCTACTGGGGAGTGGCAATATGACCAACCGGTGGCATCAAAGCCTCTCAATGGCCAATACATACTGTAGCATCAGCAATCCAGGGTTTACATACATAATTAGATCTGTTATATTTCATAAAAGCTGACTAACCCAGTGCACTGACTGCTATTAATTCAATCTGATGGTGTTTGCATCTTTAGGAAAAATACAAATAATGTTCCATTTGGAACACTGACAAGTAGAGAGCATATCAAATATCAAACTCAAAACAAATTGTGGGGGGGCTTAGTCTTAGTTGTCCACTCAGGCCCACCCGTGCCTGCTCCCCTGCTTTAGCTACTGTATGTAAACAGGAAGCAGGTGAGCGACACATGATAGTGTGGTTTCGTGAGGCTGTGCGCTTATGTAAAACATGGATCATGATTTATTGCATTTCGAAAAATGGGATATCCAACCAGCGTAGGATGCTGCCTTGAAGTCTGAGGGCACATCCCCTTCATTATCAACACATCGTGCAAACAACATCAAAAGAACCTTTCCAGACTATGACGTCTGGAGGATTTTGAGAGTTAGGTGTTAGCCAGACTAGCTGTAGCTTGGGCAGTCTCATGGTTGTGTTGCTAGTGTAGAGGTGTCTATGTTGGCAGGAGACTGGGTAGGTGGTAGAACAGTTGAGGACTCTGTAGACTCTGTGTTGTCTTCTTCTGTGTTCCTCTGAGGGTCTGTGAGGTTAGGGTTAGGGTCAGGCTCTGTGAGGTCTGCTTCAAACCCTGGGTTAACCTGACCGTGAGAATGCCTCTTCTGGACCTCCTCAAAGATCTGGAGCACCTGGCAGAGACAAACACACAGAATATTACAGACATTATACAGACAGACACACAGAACATTACAGACATTATACAGACAGACACACACATAAGCGACACAGGCAGACACACGACCCCCCCCCCCCCTCAAAAAATGGGGGGTCTCAATTTAGAATAGTAGAAAACAAGGTGCAATTTCAAAATGTGGTTGTGCATCAGCAGTTTTCCTCTTGTTATGTCAGTCACTGACAGTCACTCAGTTAACACACGTCAGCAAACAATTTTTAGATTGGTAAGTTAGTCTAGCCAACCATCTAAACTTGTAGTAATCATGTCCCAATTACAGACAGAGCACAAAGTGCACGTTCCCAGGGGCCCTGACCTCCAGAGGGCCCCCATTGATTTTGTTAGTCACTCTCACTCAGATTTCATATTAACATGGCGTAAGTCATGGCAAAATGTGTACAATTGCGGGAAAATAGCTGTAAAACTTCAAATTTGTCTCTTCGCCCCATGGCAAAATGTGTAGAATTACAGAAAACTTGCTTTAAAACTGCAACATTTTCTCTTCGCCCCATGGCAAAATGTGTAGAATTGCAGAAAACTTGCTTTAAAACTGCAACATTTTCTCTTCGCCCCATGGCAAAATGTGTAGAATTGCAGAAAACTTGCTTTAAAACTGCAACATTTTCTCTTCGCCCCATGGCAAAATGTGTAGAATTGTAGGAAATTAACTTTAAAACTTAAATGTTTTCTCTCCGCCAACAAGAAGGGGGGGGCCCACTAAAATGTTTTGCACGCGAGGGTTTTGCGGGGGCCCCCAACCAAGAGCCGGCCCAGCATGCACGCCCACACACACACACACACGCACACCACAACAACCATTACATACAGGACATGAGGTGGTGTTACTGTCATGTCATGTTAACGGTCGGTGCTTCAGGTTGGTGTCAGTTTTGAGGTTCTTGTCATGTTAGCCGCCTTGTTTTTACCTGAGACTTGGGAATGAGGCCCACTCGGAAGAATCCAATATGGCCGCTGTCTATCTTGGTGCAGTCAACTACAGTGGAGGCGATGTTCTCTGGGGACGGGCCGTCACACAACACACCATCCACCTAGACAGACGGACGGGCGGACAGACACAGACAGACAGACAGACAGACAGACAGACAGACAGACAGACAGACAGACAGACAGTGAATGAGAAAATCACAATCTTTTTTTACATTTCCAAATGTGGTTTTGACTCAATTGATCTATGATATGTCTGTGTATCTATTTCACCTTGTCTCCCAGCTTGGCATACACCTGGTTGTGGTGTGTGGTGTCTGCTTCTCCTGTGGGGTTGGCTGATGTCACAGCAATGGGACCCACCTACAGAACAGAACATAATATTATCTGGCAACAATGGCAAGCATCCATTTAGATACTGTATAATGTATGTAGGGACTCCCGAGTGGCGCAGAGGTCTAAGCCACTGCATCTCAGTGCAAGAGGCGTCACTGCAGTCCCTGGTTCGTTTCCAGGTTGCATCGCATCCGGCCGTGATTGGGAGTTCCATAGGGTGGCGCACAATTGGCCCAGCGTTGTCCGGGTTTGGCCGGGGTAGGCTGTCATTGTAAATAATAATTTGTTCTTAACTGACTTGCCTAGATAATATAAAGGTTAAATAAAAAATATAAATAAATGTAATGTAGTATCTATGTACTACAACCCTGGTCCTAGAAGGCTACAGGGTGTGGAGGCTTTTGTAATTAATCCGTGATCGTACCAGGTTAATGAGGTGTGCTGCTACAGCACAATCAGGGTCAGGAATAGAGGTCAGTGGTCATGGTTAGGGTTCATACCAGGTTGATAAGATGAGTAGCCACAGCACAGTTTGGGTTCCTGATAGCAATGCTCTGAGGGGTTCCGATGTGTTTAGCTGATTCCCCCAGACCAAACATCTCCATCCATGGACCTGATGAGGGAAGACAGGAGATACTCATCATAATAACTAACATACACTACATACACATGCACACACACACACACACAACCCCTCCTTCCCTATATACACACTCACACACAGTGTTAATAACCCACCCCTGGCTATGACCATGCTGATAGAGGAGGGCCATGCTGCGCTCATGAAGTCCCAGAGCAGGGCAGACAGGAGGGATCTGACCGGTTCTAACTGGTTTATAGAGGACACCCATAGAGACATGGGCCGGTCCTGAGCCTGCTGCTTACACCTGCACAGGGAGAGACAAGTATAATATGTTATTAACATGCTGCTTATACCTGCAGCACACAGGGAGAGGCGAGTAGAATATGTTATTAACATGCTGCTTACACCTGCAGCACACAGGGAGAGACAGGTAGAATAAGTTATTAACAGGGTTGGGGAGTAACGGTTTACATATAATCCGTTACATGTAAGGGATTACAAAAAAAGTTACTGTAATCTGTTACATTACCAGCAAAAATATTGTAATCAGATTACAGATACTTTTGAAAAACGAAATGATTACTTTGAGGATTACATTTAAATTCAGACATTATGTTTGCGGAAAAAAATCTTTGACACTTCTGTTTTCTCAATAACATTCAAATCAGCATTGAAAAAAGGCGCAAGTTTAAGTTTGTTCCACCGGAGTGAGTCTGACCACAAGTCAGAGACCACTATGATGACACACCAAATGGGTTTGGATCGCTGGAAAAGAGCAGGAACAGGCTTTTGTAGGCTACAGTCCAAGCTATGTCTTCCAATGGTGCGACTGCTGTCAGCATCCAAAGATTATCCAACTTGAATAAACGCTTGGAGGTGAAGATGACAACAGTGTTGTAGTCTACGGAGATACGGATATCACTTATTATTAATATCTACATAACGCATTGATGTGAATCACACTGCTGCTCTCTCATTTAGCTATTTGCATGTTACAGATTGTGGTTGTTGTGGATGGCTAATCCATAGGCCTAATGGACACATGCTCAAACTCGCACACTTTTGATAGACTTAAAGGGACAATCTGTTGTTGCTACATTCTTTTTTGGACGGCCCAGTACCTAACTGGGGCCAAGCTTCCTGACATCCAAGACCTATATACTAGGCAGTGTCAGAGGAAAGCCCCAAAAATTGTCAAAGATTCCAGTCACCCAAGTCATAGACTGTTCTCTCTGCTACCGCACAGCAAGCGGTACCAAAAGGCTCCTTAACAGCTTCTACCCCCAGGCCATAAGACTACTGAACAGCTGATCAAATGGCCCCCCGGACTATATACATAACCCCCCCCCCCCCTTTTGTTTTTACACTGCTGCTACTTGTGTGTTTATTATCTATACATAGTCACTTTACAAATTACCTCAACTAACCTATACCCCCGCACATTGACTCGGTACCCCTGTATATAGCCTCGTTATTGTTATGTACATTTCCTGTGTTACTTTTTGTTTGATTGATTTAATTATTTTTACTTCAGTTTATTACATAAATATTTTATTAACTATTTCTTGAACTGCATTGTTGGTTAAGGTCTTTTCCCAGCATGAAGCATGAGAGAATGCCAAGAGTGTGCAAAGCTGTCATCAAGGCAAAGAGTGGCCACTTTAAAGAATCTCAATATAAAACATATTTTGATTGGTTTAACACTTTTTTGGTTACTACATGATTCCAAATGTGTTATTTCCTAGTAAAAATATAAAAAACCCTGGAATGAGTTGGTGTGTCCAAACTTTTGACTTGTACTGTATATCCATTGATTCTTAAATAATATAACTTATAACTCTTGATCTTAGCTCAACTGTCACACTCCATGAGAACCTAAAATATTAGCTTGTTTTTCTCCAATGTTTGTAAACGTAAACAAACCCTGTATAGCCTCATAACATGGTTAAAACAATAATTTTGATATGATGGATGATCAGTCCTTGCATCCATAGCTGTCTATTAATCTGAGAGTTTCTCCAGGCCCATTTCTTCAGGCCCATCCCTCTGCTTTTTACCAAAACAGAGGCTGGCGGCCATATTGTTATCGTTTTATCTCTGGACTTGTCCTTTAAACAGTTGCATGTGATCAAGTTATCAAAGTGTCACCAACAAAAAGGTAAACAATAGGCCTATTGCAAATGCAGTATATACTGACTTGCCTAATTAAATAAAGGTTAAATAAAAATGTGTTTTAAAAAAATGTAATATGGTATTCATTTTTCACATGTAAATAATATTTTCAGTAGTGCTCAAAGCATGCCCTTCCAAGAGCACAGCATTTATTTTTCAAATCAATGAGCCCAAGTGCAAGTGCTAGTTAAGTGGTCGAGGTGGGGAGGAGGATTATTTAGGATACTGTTTGAAGAGGTAGGATTTCAGATGTTTTCGGAAGATGGGTGTTGGGGGGAGGACAGAGAAGAGCTTGGCTTGGCCTGGGCTGTGCGGGAGCTGGGGGGTGGGGGGGCCAACGGATCTGAGGTGGCAGAACGGAGTGCTCAGGGTGGAGTGTAGGGTTTCAGTGTGAAGGTAGGGAGGGGCATATCCTTTTGCTGTTCCGTAGGTAAGCACCATGGTCTTGTAGGGGATGCAAGCTTCAACTGGAAGCCAGTGGAGTGTGCGGAGGAGCGGGATGAAATGAGAGAACTTGAAAACCAGGCAGGCTGCAGTGTTCTGGATAAGTTGCAGGGGTTTGATGGCACAAGCAGGGAGCCCAGCCAACAGTGAGTTTCAGTAGCCCAGACGGGAGAGGACAAGAGCCTGGATTAGGACCTGCGCCACTTCCTGAGGTAAGGTCGTACTCTAAGGATGTTGTAAAGCATAAACCTGCAGGAGCGGGTCAATGCGTTGATGTTTGCAGTGAACGACAGGGCGTTGTCCAGGGTCACGCCAAGGTTCTTTGCGCTATGGGAGGGCGACACCGTGGAGTTGTCAACCGTGATGAAGAGGTCTTTGAGCGGGATGTGTCTCAAGGGAGGGAGGAAGAGCAGGTCCACCTTGTCAAGGTTGAGCTTGAGGTGGTGGGCCGACATGCAAGTTGAGATATCTACCAGGCACGCAGAGATGCGTGTCGCCACCTGGGTGTCAGAAGGGGGGAAGGAGAAAAGTAGTTGAGGGTCATCCACAACATGTTGCTTACACCTTCAGCACAGGGAGAGACAAGGAGAATAGTTAGTTTAAATGCAGTATGATAGCCTGGTCCTTGATCTGTTTGAACTGTCTTGGTCGTGACAGAGGAGTTGGCGAGACAACTTAAATAGATCTGGGACCAGTCTACCACTATGAAGCATTGTGAGTACAAAGTTTATTCATTTAATTTAATGAAATTATCTTTTACAATGTACGTATAACGACCTAGTATGCAGTGTAATTGAAACTCACTTGTAGGCCTTTTCCACAGCGTCCGGTCTGTTACAAGCTGCCACCAGCACATAGACCGTGTCAGTGGGCATCCCACATATACCTCCACTCTTCATGATCTCTGGAGACACAGAGGGATAGGGAGAGTTGGGTTGAGACACATCAATAACCCAACTAAATAAAGACCTAAAGAACTTGCAATGAAGTGATCCTGTCAACCTCAACACACACACACAAATATACACACACAGCCTGTTATTCATAGTGTTTTCATGAGAATGATGCACTAGACTAGACCAATGGTTGTCATGGTTCTGAAGAGCTACTGGGTGTGCAGATTTGCTGTTTCAGCCCAGCACTGAGACCCTGCATTCTGCTCACCAGGACTTTGAATCAGGTGTGTTAGTACTGGAATGAAGCAAAACCCTGCACCCACAGTATTTCACCAGGAGCAGAGTTGGTGACCAGTTCTTTGTCTCAAATTGCACCCTATGCCCTTTAACATAAAGCACTACTTTAAATTAGTGCACTAGATAGAGAAAAGGGTGCCCTTTGGGACTGAGCCCAGGATAGGTACCCCCTTATGTTTCACCTGCTATCTGGTGGACGGCCGTGGCTTTGCGTGCGGGGACATGAAGACAGATGTCCTTCCCTCCTCCTCCCGTCCCACTCAGCCTGACTAACGCCCGTCCCAGGGGCAACTGGGGGGTCAGGAAGGTCAGGCTGAACAGACCAGACAGGAAACAGTAGAATGACATCAGGCCAAACACGATCGACACCCCGATGTCATACCCATAAGGCAGTGCTCCCATGGCATCCAGGAGGAAGGAGATGATAATGAGGTGAAAGGTCGCGGCATAGACAACCCAGGCTACGCTCAGGAACAGCGCTCCTACCGTCACCAGACTGTTGAACAACAGGAAGCTGATGATGCCCACAGCCAGGTTGAATCCCTGTGTGTCTCCATAGAGCCCGCCGTACCGCGTCAGCCCCCAGATGGACCACATGACACCGTACAGGACAAACGCCATGCTCTCAAGGGTCTTACCTACCGGAAATGTACACATTTGTATTTGTATTTATTATGGATCCCCATTAGCTGCTGCTTTCCTGGGGTCCAGCAAAATTAAAGCAGTTTATACAATTTTAAAACATTACAATACATTCACAGATTTCACAAAACACTGTGTGCCCTCAGGCCCCTACTCCACCACAACCACATATCTACAGTACTAAATCCATGTGTATGTATGTATACGTAACCGATGTGAAATGGCTAGCTAGTTAGCGGGGTGCGCACTAATAGCGTTTCAATCGGTGAAGTCACTCGCTCTGAGACCTTGAAGTAGTTGTTCCCCTTGCTCTGCAAGGGCCGCGGCTTTTGTGGAGCGATGGGTATCGAGGCTTCGAGGGTGGATGTTAGGGGCGAGGAGAGGGACGGAAGGTATACTGTTACATATAGCGCGTATGTTATCGCGTGTGTGTGTGTGTGTGTACAGTATGCATGTGTCTGTGCCAATGTTTGTGTTACTTCACAGTCTCCGCTGTTCCATAAGGTGTTTCTTTATCTGTTATTTAAATCTAATTTTACTGCTTGCGTCAGTTACTTGATGTGGAATAGAGTTCCATGTAGTCATGGCTCTATGTAGTAATGGTCATAGTCTATTCTGGACTAGGGGACTGTGAAGAGACCTCTTGTGGCATGTCTTGTGGGGTATGCAAGGGTGTCCAAACTGTGTGCCAGTAGTTTAGACATACAGCTCGGTGCATTCAACATGTCAATACCTCTCAAAAATAAAAGTAGTGATGAAGTTAATCTCTCCTCCACTTTCAGCCAGGAGAGATTGACATGCATATTATTAATATTAGCTGTCTGTGTACATCCAAGGGCCAGCCGTGCTGCCCTGTACTGAGCCAATTGTAATTTTCCTAAGTCCTTTTTTTGTGGCACCTGACCACACGACTGAACAGTAGTTAAGGTGCGACAAAACTAGGACCTGTACGACCTGCCTTGTTGATAGTGCTGTTAAGAAGGTAGAGTAGCGCTTTATAGACTGATTTCTTCCCATCTTAGCTACTACTGCATCAATATGTTTTGACCATGACAGTTTACAATCTAGTATTACTCCAAGCAGTTTAGTCATCTCAACTTGCTCAATTTCCACATGATTTATTTCAAGATTTAGTTGAGGTTTAGGGTTTAGTGAGTGTTTTGTTCCAAATACAATGCTTTTAGTTTAAAAAAATTGAGGGCTAACTTATTCCTTGCCACCCACTCTGAAACTAACTGCAGCTCTTTGTTGAGTGTTGCAGTCATTTCTGAAAAAATCAAGGGGCCTAAACAGCTACCCTGTGGAATTCCTGATTCTAACTGGATTATGTTTCAGAGGCTTCCATTAAAGAACACCCTCTGTGTTTGTTAGACAAGTAACTCTTTATCCACATTATAGCAGGGGGTGTAAAGCCATAACACATAAGTTTTTCCAGAAGCAGACTATGATCAATAATGTCAAAAGCTGCACTGAAGTCTAACAAGACAGCACCCACAACCATTTTATTATCAATTTCTCTCAGCCCATCATCAGTCATTTGTGTAAGTGCTGTGCTTGTTGAGTGTCCTTCCCTATAAGCATGCTGAAATTCTGTTCTCAATTTGTTTATTGTGAAATAGCATTGTATCTGGTGAAACACATTTTTCCCCAGAAGTTTATTAAGGGTTGGTAACAGGCTGATTGGTCGGCTATTTGAGCCAGTAAAGGGGGCTTTACTATTCTTGGGTAGCGGAATGGCTTTTGCTTACCCTCCAGGCCTGAGGGCACACGCTTTCAAGTAGGCTTAAATTGAAGATGTGGCAAATAGGAGAGGCAATATTGTCCGCTATTATCCTCAGTAATTTTCCATCTAGATTGTCAGACCCTGGTGGCTTGTCATTGTTGATAAACAACAATTATTTCACCTCTTCCACATTGATTTTATGGAATTCAAAAGTACAATTCTTGTCTTTCATAATTTGGTCCGATATACTTGGATATGTAGTGTCAGCGTTTGTTGCTGACATGTCATCCCTAAGTTTGCTTATCTTGCCAATGAAAAAGTCATTAAAGTAGTTTGCAATATCAGTGGGCTTTGTGATGAATGAGCCATCTGATTCAATGAATGAAGAAGGCAAGCTGGCTTTTTCCCCCAAAATTTAATTTAAGGTGCCCCAAAGCTTTTTACTATCATTCTTTATATAATGTATCTTTGTTTCATTGTGTAGTTTCTTTTCTTTTGTTTAGTCACATGATTTCTCAATTTGCAGTACGTTTGCCAATCAGTTGGGCTGCCAGACTTAATTGCCATACCCCTCTCTCATCCCTCTCAACCACACAATTTTTAAATTCCTCATCAATCCAAGGGGATTTAACCGTTTTTCCAGTCATTTTCTTAATGGGTGTGTGCTTATTAGTAACTGGAATAAGTCGTTTCAAAAATGCGTCAAGTGCAGCATCTGGTTGCTCCTCATGACACACCACAGACCAGCAACTATTCTTTACATCATCAACATATGAATCACTACAAAACTTCTTGTATGACCTCTTATACACTATATTAGGCCCAGCCTTTGGAACTTTGGTTTCCTAGATATGGCTATTATATTGTGATCACTACATCCTATGGATTTTGATACTGCTTTAAAGCAAATATCTGCAGCCTTAGTAACAATGTGATCAATACATGTTGATTTAATTCCTGTGCTGTTTGTAAATACCCTGGTAGGCTGACTGACAACCTGATCCAGGTTGCAGGAACTGGTTACAGTTTGAAGTTTTTTCCTGAGTGGGCAGCTTGATGATAGCCAGTAAATATTTAAATCACCCAGAAAATCTACTTCTCTGTTGATATCACATACATTATCAAGCATTTCACACATATTATCCAGATACTGACTGTTAACACTTGGTGGTCTATAGCAGCTTCCCACCAGAATGGGCTTCAGGTGAGGCAGATGAACCTGTAGCCATATTACTTCAACAGTATTTAACATTAGATCGTCTCTAAGCTTTACAGGAATGTGGTTCTGAAAATAGACCGCAACACCACCTCCGTTGGCATTTATGTATTTTCGGTAGATGTTATAACCATGTATTTCTACCACTGACTTCATGGACCTTGTTTCTTAGGATATATATGTTCATATGGGCTATTTTGAGCACTTTTCTGGGTTGCTTGATTGTTTTTAATGCTTTACTGGGAAGTTTATCAGAGGTAGACTTACTCATGTCATTTACATTGGAGCTGATAGTGCAGGGTGAGCTGCATAAAGTGGTCTTCCTACTATTGCACATCGCCTCAGAGCTAACAGTGTAACTCTGGTTTATAGGCTCATGATTACTGCTTACAATAGCTGTAGGATAAACAGATGTACTCGGTGCAATTAGGGGTACATAAATTAAATTACTTACATTGTGTTTGCCAATGCCCCTAAGATCATGTACATTTGATGAAACATTGTGACGACTCATTGTCACAACGGTAGAGATTAACTGAGATGGTCTTACACATTAAATGTTGGATATACAATAATTACAAATTGTAACACGTAAAAAACGCATTCTACAACCTCATCTTCGCTTTCACAAACACCTGAAAAGCTAGTTTGGATAGAGTGCATTTTTACTAATTCCTAAATACAACATTAGAATTGCAAATGGAATGTGTTCATCTTGTGTGAAGCCTCCATGGTTAAGGTCTTACCACGGGAGAAGGCCACGGAGCCGACCAGCAGCTGGAGGACGCCGCCTGCCACCACAGCCCAGGGCAGGACCAGCACGCCCAGCGGGGCCCGGTCCCCCGTGGACGCCGTGATGGAGAAGACAGCGAGGACAGAGCAGGCGTGACCTAACACCTCTGCGTCAGCATACCTGGAGTAGCCCAGGTAGGGAGCTTGACTATGTCTGTCGTGGGGGCGGAGAGTCAGGCCGCTGACACGCGTCACCAGGGCCTTGAACACACCCTCCCCCGTAGGAATCCTTTTGGCCGAGACGTTGTTGTAGGAGGTAACTAGTAACATTACGGCTGACACAACAAAGATGGCCGCCTGGACGCCCTGCGCCCCAGACTGGAAGGAGAGGGAGGGCTGGGCTGCGAGGGCGATAGTATACGCCACGTAGAACAGCTGGTAGAGACCCTCAGCTAGACTCTTCTGACAGCTGAACAGAGCCAGGATGAAGAATAGAACAGCAAAGACGACGGGAAAGGGGATGGGGGAGGAGGGGTGGATGGAGTAGGCTGTTAGGAGAGCACTGTAGCCCTCAGCAAAGCGCAGGATGGAGGTGAAGCCGTAGAAGGTGGCGGTCAGGGAGTCCATGGATCTGTAGGAGAGGACACACACAACTAGCTGGAATACAGCAGCCGTCCAAAGCCAGGGGACGTGACCAGGGGTGAGCTGAGGAACCACAGCCAGTAGGGGGCAGGCTATTACACTAGCAGACAGCAGATTCATCACCAGGCCTACAGGCACCACATCGTTACAGTCCTCTGGAGCTCTGACCCCTGAACCCTGACACCCTGCCCTTCTTCTCAGCCCCGTACCAGGAGCCTCCACCCTTCCCTGGGTGATAAAGGAGAGCAGGCGGCCACAGCCAAAGTAAGCCCCCACCAGGGTGACCAGCAGGTAGCAGGCGGCGGTGGCAGACTGGCCAAACCCCGGGGAGGAGAGGCCGGCAATCTGGTGCCCACAGGCCAGGCCGATAGACAGGGAGATGATTAACAGGACCACCTACAATACAACAAAACAACTTTATTTTCCATACGTTACAGCAAACAATGTAAAATGTGTCTTCTATTCAATTCCAAACCCCATTCAAATTGATAGACAGCTAGCTAGCTATATAGATAGAAAGATACAGATGTATGATCCTAATTTAATCACACTGTTGTTGCTGCGAATTTTTCTGCACAACAGGATTCACCTAACTTCACTGAAAACCTGCATCAACACTTGGTTATATATCAGTTTTTCTCAATCGCTTTGGCTCAGTTCTCGAATGACAATTTTTTTCAAAACAATAAGTTCAAATCTCTGAACAATTAGTTTCTTGCTCACACCAGATTTAAATTTTGCATTAATTTAAGCAAATTGCCCGTGTTTTGGCACGTGTGCAAAAGAGTAAGTACAATTGTCTACAATTTGCACAATAACTACATGCACATGGCTGATCTGTCACGTTCCTGACCTTATTTCCTTTGTTTAGTCTTTGGTTAGTTGGTCAGGACGTGAGCTGGGTGGGTATATTCTATGTTTTGTGTTTCATTGGTTTAGGTGTGTCTTATTGGCCCGATATGGTTCTCAATCAGAGGCAGGTGTTTTATGTTGTCTCTGATTGGGAACCATATTAAGGTAGGCTGTTTTCACTGTTTGTTTGTGGATGATTGTTCCTGTTCGTGGTTTCATTGTTTTTTCTATGTTCACTAGTTCAGAACTGTAGCGTCGTTGGTTTCGTTCTGTTTATTGTTTTGTTCGTATTGAAGATTATTCAAATAAATATGGATACATACCACGCTGCAATTTGGTCCTCCTCTCTTCCACATTACGACGATCGTTACAGAATCACCCGCCAAACTCGAACCAAGCAGCGTGGTAAGCGGCAGCAGCAGCAGCAGCAGGAGCAGCGATGTCAGGAGGAATGGACTTGGGAAGACGAACTGGACGGTAAGGGACCCTGGGTTCAAGCTGGAGAGTATCGCCGCCCTCGTAAAGAGCTGGAGGCAGCTAAAGCCGAGAGGCGGTGGTATGAGGAGGCAGCACGGAAGCGAGGCTGGAAGCCTGAGAGTCAGCCCCAAAAATGTATTGGGGGGTGGCTAAAGGGGAGTGTGGCGAAGTCAGGTAGGAGACCTGCGCCAACTCCCCGTGCTTACCGTGGAGAGCGAGAGTACGGGCTGGCACCGTGTTATGCGGAAAAGCGCACGGTGTCTCCTGTACGTGTGCTTAGCCCGGTGCGGTACATTCCAGCTCCACGTATCGGCCGGGCTACAGTGGGCATCGAGCCAGGTGCCATGAAGCCGGCTCAACGTATCTGGTCTCCAGTGCGTCTCCTCGGGCCGGTGTTCATGGCACCAGCCTTACGCATGGTGTCCCCGGTTCGCCAGCACAGCCCAGTACGGGCTGTTCCACCTCGCCACACTGGCCTGGCTACGGGGAGCATTCAACCAGGTAAGGTTGGGCAGGCTCGGTGCTTAAGAGCTCCTGTATGCCTGCACGGTCCGGTATATCCGGCGCCACCTCCTCGCCCCAGCCCAGTACCACCAGTGCCAACACCACGCACCAGGCTTCCTGTGCGTCTCCAGAGCCCTGTTCCTCCTCCACGCACTCGCCCTGTGGTGCGTGTCTCCAGCCCGGTACCACCAGTTCCGGCACCACGCACCAAGCCTCCTGTGCGTCTCCAGAGTCTAGAGTCTGCTGTCTGCCCAGCGTCGCCTGCGCTGCTCGTCTGCCCAGCGCCGCCTGCACTGCCCGTCTGCCCAGCGCCGTCTGAGCTGTCCGTCTGCCCAGCGCCGTCTGAGCTGTCCGTCTGCCCAGCGCCGCCTGCGCTGCCCGTCTGCCCAGCGCCGCCTGCACTGCCCGTCTGCCATGCGCCGTCTGAGCTGTCCGTCTGCCCAGCGCCGTCTGACCTGTCCGTCTGCCCAGCGCCGCCTGCGCTGCCCGTCTGCCCAGCGCCATCTGAGCTGCCCATCTCTCCTGAGCCTTCAAAGCCGCCCGTCTGTCCTGAGCCTTCAAAGCCGCACGTCTGTCCTGAGCCTTCAGAGCAGTCCGTCAGTCAGGAGCCGCTAGAGCCGTCCGTCAGTCAGCAGCCGCTAGAGCCGTCCGTCTGTCAGGAGCTGCCAGGGCCGTCAGTCAGCCAGGATCTGCCAGAGGCGTCAGCCAGCCAGGAGCTGCCAGAGCCGTCAGCCAGCCAGGAGCTGCAAGAGCCGTCAGTCAGCCAGGACCTGCCAGAGCCATCAGTCAGCCAGGACCTGCCAGAGCCGCCAGCCAACCAGGACCTGCCAGAGCCGTCAGTCAGCCAGGACCGGCCAGAGCCGTCAGTCAGCCAGGACCTGCAAGAGCCGTCAGTCAGCCAGGACCTGCAAGAGCCGCCAGCCAACCAGGACCTGCCAGAGCCGTCAGTCAGCCAGGACCTGCCAGAGCCGTCAGTCAGCCAGGACCGGCCAGAGCCGTCAGTCAGCCAGGACCTGCAAGAGCCGTCAGTCAGCCAGGACCTGCAAGAGCCGTCAGTCAGCCAGGACCTGCCAGAGTCGTCAGTCAGCCAGGACCTGCCAGAGCCGTCAGTCAGCCAGGACCTGCCAGAGTCGTCAGTCAGCCAGGAGCTGCCAGAGCTGCCTGTCACGCCGGCGATGCCGGAATTGCTCCTTATTCCAGAGCTGCCCCTCAGTCCGGAGCTGCCCCTCAGTCCGGAGCTGCCCCTCAGTCCAGAGGCGCCCAGAGGCGCCCCTGCAGTGATCACAGGCGATCACTGCAGGGGACGGTTGCGCCACGCAAGGAGATCTTGCATTGCAAGGGAAAACATCAGATGTGATGTTGACGAAAATCTCTTGCCAGACCAACAAGAGCGACAGGATGTCCACCAGGAAGATGGGAACTTGTAGTGTTATGTACTGTGAGGAGGTACAAAAACAGCATGTTTTTTCATTGTTGCAGGGTTTTTTTTGGGGGGTGTCATTTTGTGGCTAATTTTCTGTTCACTATATATGACTTTACATGTAAGAAATATGTAAAAATGGACATGCAAATGTGAATTTTCTGTTACAAAAATGTACTGTTTTCATACAAATGTGTATATCCTTTTTCTGTGTACTACAGTATTGTACAGTATTGACTTTCCCAGTAAACTTTTCCCTACTGTTGAAATGAATAACTAAAAAGCTCAGTGTGAGACACAATAGCATTCAGCTAGATGAAACTGACTTTCTGGTATAGTACAGTAAGCAGTTAGTGTCAACCAAAAAGTTTAACAAAACTGAAATTTGTATATAACAAACGTTTCCAGGGAGATTCATTTTTCCAGGGAAAAAACATTGAAACATTTTGAGCAGTACGGCTCACACAATGACAAAACTTTTCATTTTGGTGGCATTGGCCAATTTACCGACACAATAACTAGGTTTTGAAGCATGAGTTAAATGTTTTGGGTGAGTTACTACATTTTTCAGACATGCAATAGAGTTGTGATGTCCCATAAAACAGTTGTGACAATTGCACTTACAGTTCAGAGAATGTTAAGACTGTTTCAGAAAATGAGCAAAAGCGATTGAGGAAAACAAACAATACTGCACTTTTCATGCAGCCTAATGTTGGCCAGCTAATAGCCTAACCACCGATAAAGGAACACTACATCGGCAGAACAGTGTGAATGGACTAAATGTTAAAATCCTGTTGCTGCAGTATTATTTCCCTGCAACAAAACTGGTCAAATTAAGAGTGTACATCTGTAGATAGATATGTAGATAGATACGATAGATACTGTAGATAATTACACACACCTCTCTCTGGAGGACAGATACTGTAGCCAGTATGAGGAAGGCCAGGGTGAAGGCTGCTAGGCCAGGGACCAAAGAGGACCTCAGCTCTGTAGTCCCCACCAACCCCTCCCCAACGAGCAGGTAGACCAGTCCAGACCCACACCACAGGGCTGACACGGTCAGACACACACTGGAGAACAACTGGGACTGAGACAGGCTGCGACGCACCCCTAGCGGGAGGGAGGCAGGGAGGGAGGAAGGGAAAAACATTTGTTTATCTCTGGCTGATATCACGTTCAAATTCAATGAAATCATGAATGCATGCCATAGTCCACGTTAGCATAGTTAATGGTGCTCTGCCATTTCCTGAATGCTAAAATTCTAATTGTTCGCCTAATATTTGTTTATATGACAAAACAAGAAATGTATAGTGTAGAGAATCATTGTACCATCTAAACCGCTGTGAAATATATGTTCAATATATTGCCTTTAAAGCTGTTTGAAACTGGTGAACAAAACCCGAAAGAAAAAGACGCAACAACGAAACTTAAGAAATTGAAGCATAGAAATAGTGCACATAGAAAGGGTAACAGAGTATGGTTAGGATTTATATGAGTAATAAACAGTAGGTAGGCTACCAGAGTATGCCAAAAGGGAAGCGATGATGAGCAGCAGCACCCCCAGTGCAGTATGGGGGATGAAGTCTTTGTCAGGAGAGCTGCCATAGTTATTCACCAACAGCAGCAGAGAACCTGTAGGAGAAACCAACAGAAAAAACACAAGGTAAATGCACAGCTGGCTTTAGACCAGACCAACTCAGAAAAAAAGCCAATTGTTTGACAAGAACCCATGAACACAGCTCCAAGTTTCTGTACCGCAACTTGACTGACGTACCTGACCACTTTCACTCAAATCCACGATGGGGGAGCAAACATTGTCAGGTTTTGGCCAGGACTGTTCTAGTTTTGGTCACTAGATGTCCCCATTGCACCTTTTTTGAACCTTTTGTTTTTTCTCCCCTTATCCCGGCAGGCAGACCTCCCCCTCCGCCCCGTATCATCGGAGGCCAGCCGGCTTATACCGTCCACCGGATACTGGACTCCCGCCGGGTGCAGCGGTCCTGGCAGTATATGGTGGACTGGGAAGGCTACGGTCCCGAGGAGCGCTCCTGGGTTCCTGCCAAGGACATACTGGACCCTGACCTCATTCGTCAGTTCAGGGCCCTCCACCCTGAGAAGGCTGGTAGGAACGTCAGGAGCCGTTGCTAGGAGGGGGATTCTGTCAGGTTTTGGCCAGGACTGTTCTAGTTTTGGTCACTAGATGTCCCCATTGCACCTTTTTTGAACCTTTTGTTTTTTCCTTGCTCTAATTATTGTTTGCACCTGTATGTCGTTCCCTTGTTAGTATTTAAACCCTGTGTGTTCCTCAGTTCTTTGCTCAGTGTTTGTATGTTAGCACCCAGCCCCAGCCCAAGCCTTGTTGTGAACATATATTTTCTCTTGTTGGATTTTCCAGAGGTTCTCTGGTTTTGTTCTTGTGTTTTTTTCAGATTAGTCTTTTGAGGTTTGTTTTTTCCCTTGCTGTTCTTACCACTTTGTGGATTTTCTTTGTATTTTGGAAGATATCCATTTTTTGCCTTTTGGCTTTATTTTGGACATTGTGGATATATATTCTTTGCCTGAAGATCTTGTTCTTTTATTAAACCACCATCTTTAGTACTGCTGTGTCTGCCTCATCTTCTGGGTTCTGCTGATTATTAGTGACTGTTTCTCGCACCGGGTCCTGACAAACATGTTGCCTCATGATTGGTCAACGTGCACACAATTAGTAGCCTATGGTCGAGTTCCTGACCGACTACATGCGCAGGCATTGTATTGCATTCAAACTTCGGTTGGCTAGGCTACCTAGGCCTTTTCAATCAAAAATTATTGACAGGAATAATTAAATCAATTAGAAGTGATGACATACAGTACCAGTCAAAAAGTTTTTCTTTATTTTACTATTTTATACATTGTAGAATAATAGTGAAGACATCAAAACTATGAAATGGAATCATGTAGTAACAAAAAAGTGTTAAACAATTCAAAACATATTTTATATTTGAGATTCTTCAAAGTAGCCACCTTTGCCTTCATGACAGCTTGCACACTCTTGGCATTCTCTCAACTAGCTTCTTGAGGAGTGCTTTTCCAACAGTCTTGAATGAGTTCCCACATATGCTGAGCACTTGTTGGCTGCTTTCCTTCACTCTGCAGTCCAACTCATCCCAAACCATCTTAATTGGGTTAAGGTCATCTGATGCAGCACTCCATCACTCTCCTTCTTGGTAAAATACCCCTTACACAGCCTGGAGGTGTGTTGGGTCATTGTCCTGTTGAAAAATAAATGATAGTCCCACTAAGCGCAAACCAGATGGAATGGCGTATCGCTGCAGAATGCTGTGGTAGCCATGCTGGTTAAGTGTGTGTCACCAGCAAAGCACCCCACACCATCACACCTCTTCCTCCATGTTTCATGGTGGGAACCACATACGCAGAGATCATCCGTTCACCTACTCTGAATCTCACAAAGACACGGCGTTTGGAACCAAAAATCTTACATTTGGACTCATCAGACCAAATGACAGATGTCTAATGGCCTTTGTTCGTGTTTCTTGGCCCAAGCAAGTCTCTTCTTACTATTGGTGTCCTTTAGTAGTGGTTTCTTTGCAGAAATTCGACCACGAAGGCCTGATTCATTCAGTCTCCTCGTAACAGTTGATGTTGAGATGTGTCTGTTACTAGAACTCTGTGAAGCATTTATTTGGGCTGCAATTTCTGAGGCTGTTAACTCTAATGAACTTATCCTCTGCAGCAGAGGTAACTCTGGGTCTTCCTTTCCTGTGGCGGTCCTCATGAGAGCCAGTTTCATCATAGCGCTTGATGGTTTTTGCAACTGAACTTCAAGAAACTTTCAAAGTTCTTGAAATGTTCCCGGATTGACTGACCTTCATGTCTTAAAGTAATGATGGACTGTCGTTTCTCTTTGCTTATTTGAGCTGTTCTTGCCATAATATGGACTTGGTATTTTACCAAATAGGGCTATCTTCTGTTTACCAACCCTACCTTGTCAAAACACATCTGATTGGCTCAAACGCATTCAGAAGGAAAGAAATTCCGCAAATTAACTTTTACAAGGTACACCTTGTTGAAATGCATTCCAGGTGACTACCTCATGAAGCTGCTTGAGAGAATGCCAAGCGTGTGCAAATCTGTTATCAAGGCAAACTTTGAATAATCTCAAATATAAAATATATTTTGATTTGGTTAACACTTTTTTGGTTACTACATGATTCCATGTGTGTTATTTCATAGTTTTGATGTCTTCACTATTATTCTACAATTCAGAAAATAGTAAGAATAAAGAAAAACCCTGGAATGAGTAGGTGTGTCCAAACTTTTGACTGGTACTGTAGGTTAAACTGTGTTAATGCACCTGTAACCTTTTAATTACAGATTTATATAAGTCTATGATGCAGCCCTGTTAGTTATATTGTCTAATCGCAGTTGTCTCTGTGTCTGTGTAATGTTAACCCCTGTTAGTCTTGTTTTAAAATGTTATACATATGAACAAGTACATCAAGTACTTCAGACAGAGTTTTCACACTCCCAGGGCCAGGAGTTTTTCCAGGAGTTGTTTTATTAGTATGTGACCTGGTTAGAAAAACTCTGGCCCTATAATTTCCAAAATAAACCCTTTTACAACTGATTACTCACTATGTCATACCCTACACAGGGATTGTCACACAACATAATGCCACAGATGTCTCAAGTTTTGAGGGAGCCTGCAATTGGCATGCTGACTGCAGGAATTTCCACCAGAGCTGTTACCAGAGAATGTAATGTTAATTTCTCTACCATAAGCTGCCTCCAACGTTGTTTTAGAGAATTTGGCAGTACGTCCAACAAGCCTCACAACCACAGACCACGTGTAACCACACCACTCCAGCACCTCCACATCCGGCCTCTTCACCAGCGGGATCGTCTGTAACCAGCCACCCGGCAGCTGATGAAACTGGGGGTTTGCACAACCAAAGAATTTCAGACAGTGTGTATGGCATTGTGTGGGCGAGCGGTTTGCTGATGTCAACGTTGTGAACAGAGTATCCCATGGTGGTGGTGGGGTTATGGTATGGGCAGGCATAAGCTACGGACAACGAACACAATTGCATTTTATCGATGGCAATTTTTATGCACAGAGATACCGTAACGAGATCCTGAGGCCCATTGTCGTGCCATTCATCCGCCGCCATCACATCACCTCACCTAACACCACTCAGACTCTCGAGTGGCGCAGCGGTCTAAAGCACTGCATCTCAGTGCTAGAGGCATCACTACCAACACCCTGGTTCGAATCCAGGCTGTATCATAACCAGCCGTGATTGGGAGTCCCATAGGGAGGCGCACAATTGGCCCAGCGTCGTCCGGGTTTGGCCGGTGTAGGCAGCATGCAATGACATTCTACACGATTCTGTGCTTTCATTGTAAATAAGAATTTGTTCTTAACTGACTTGCCTAGTTAAATGAAGGTTAAATTTAAAAAAAAAATTATGTTTCAGCATTATACTGCACAGACCCCTGTCGTAAGAACCTGTACATAATTCCTGGAAGATAAAATTAACTAGATCTTCCATGGCCTGCATACTCACCATACATTTCGCCCATTGAGCATGTTTGGGATGCTCTGCATCGACATCTACAACAGCGTGCTCCAGTTCCCGACAATATCCAGCAACTTGGCACAGACATTGAAGAGGAGTGAGACAACATTCCACAGGCCACAATTGACAGCCTCATCAACTCCACAGTATGCAAAGGAGATGTGTCGCGCTGCATGAGGTAAATGGTGGTCACACCAAATAAATAATGACTGGTTTTCTGATCCGCTCCACCTTTTTGTATCTGTGACCAAAAGATACATACACTATATATATATATAAAACTATGTGAACACCCCTTCAAATTAGTGGATTCGGCTATTTCTAAAATCGAGCACACCGCCATGCAATCTCCATAGACAAACATTGGCAGTAGAATGGCTTTACTGAAGAGCTCAGTGACTTTCAACGTGGCGCAGTCATAGGATGCCACCTTTCCAACAAGTCAGTTTATAAAATGTCTGCCCTGCTAGAACTGCAAGTGCTGTTATTGTGAAGTGGAAACGTCTAGGAGCAACAACAGCTCAGCCGTAAAGTGGTAGGCCACACAAGCTCACAGAACGGGACTGCCAAGTGCTGAAACGCGTAGTGCATTCAAATTTTCTGTCCTCGGTTGCAACACTCACTACCGAGTTCCAAACTGCCTCTGGAAGCAATGTCAGCACAATAATTGTTCATCGGGAGCTTCAAGAAATGGGTTTCCATGGCCGAGCAGCCACACACAAGCCTAAGATCACCATGCGCAATGCCAAGCGTTGGCTGTAGTGGTGTAAAGCTTGTCGCCATTGAACTCTGGAACAGTGGAAACGCGTTCTACGGAGTGATGAATCACGCTACACCATCTAGCAGGCCGGTGGATGAATCTGGGTTTGGCAAATGCCAGGAAAACACCACCTGTCCGAATGCATAGTGCCAACTGTAAAGTTTGGTGGATGATGAATAATGGTCTGGGGCTGTTGTTCACGGTTCAGGCTCCTTAGTTCCAGTGAAGGGAAATCTTAACGTTACAGCTTACAATGACATTCTACACGATTCTGTGCTTTCAACTTTGTGGCAACAGTTTGGTGAAGGCCCTTTCCTTTTTCAGCATGACAATCCCCCGTGCACAAAGCGAGGTCTATACAGAAATGGTTTGTCGAGATCGGTGTGTAAGAACTTGACTGGCCTGCACAGAGCCCTGACCTCAACTCCATCGAACACCTTTGGGATGAATTGAAACACAGATTGCGAGCCAGGCCTAATCGCTCAACATCAGTGCCCAACCTCACTAATGCTCTTGTGGCTGAATGGAAGCAAGTCCCAGTTGCAATGTTCCAACATCTAGTGGAAAGCCTTCCCTGAAGAGTGGAGGCTGTTATATCAGCTAAGGCGGGACCAACTCCATATTAATGCCCATGATTTTGGAATGAGATGGGGCGACGCACAATTGGCATAGCGTCGGGAGGGTTAGGGAGGGTTTGGCCGGTAGGGATATCCTTGTCTCAGTATGTAAAATGTAATAAAAAAATGTATGCACTCTACTGTAAGTCGCTCTGGATAAGAGCGTCTGCTAAATGACTAAAATGTAAATGTAAATGTAATGTTCAACGAGCAGTGTCCACATACTGTACTTTTGGTCATGTAGTGTATCTGTATTCCCAGTTATGTGAAATCCATAAATTAGGGCCTAATTAACTTTTTTAATTGACTGATTTCCTTATACGAACTGTAACTCAGTAAAGTCTTTGAAATTGTTGCATGTTGCATTTATATTTTGGTTCAGTGTATGTTTTCTACAAACCTTCCAGAGAGGCCATAAGTAATGGCAGTCAAAATTCAGTATCATATCAAACTGTTATTTCCTGATAGATGCTGGTTGAAAATACAATCAACACAGGATGTCTTAATCAGCGGGTTTAGTATACGTTAATAAACCAGTTCCCAACCTCTCTGCTAATAACAGCTAGTTTTCAGGTTAGGCTACATTTCCCTCCCATTAGGCTCTCCTTCTCCGGTGGATTGATCACACTGTGGTTAATGCACCGCTTTGTTGCCCATCCACTCCCCACTCAACATTTTTGCATGAGAATATTTATTTTTTATCCCTTTAATGGAAAACTATTATAGTAAGGTACTTAATTGTTGCCCAGAGACTATTTGATATTGAGATAAATTATTTTTATACAGCTGCATTGGGCCTTTGAAATTCAGGAGATTAATTTTAAATGCTAAAAATACAATCTAGTGGGATGAGCCGACTACGCCTCTGCTACTATTTATTTCAGCGAAACCTGGGCGTGGTTTGCACTCCAGCGTAGCAGGTAAGGAGAGTATAGCTCCAAGTCCTATGTTAGTCTACTGGAATTGTTTGCTGATCAGTTATTATTTTTATTTTTTTAATCACCTGCCCAATACGGCATCCCCCAGAGCAGGCTCAACTTTCCCGGCTGCCAGAAATTGTCCATCACTTACAATGCGGTTTAACCAGAAAGCTCCGTTTTATGTTTACTGGAATTCTTAGTTGTGTTGTTTTCAGTAATAAAAAAATCACCTGGGGCAACTTTAGAGCAAGCTCAGCTTTCCAAATGCATAGTTTACTTGCCCCAGGCAATAGGACAACTCTTAACGTCCCTGAAACAACTAGGCTCAGTAGTTTTACCTGCTTACCATCAGAAGAAAAAAAAATCGCCCACTCTGGGACCTGTGGTGCCACCTCTGTTCATGTCTCTCATTAAGCCATTTTGAGAAAACCAAATAAAATAATAAGCGAATTAATGAATCATCTAAATTCATGTATACTATAATACATATACTATCGTCGCTGTCTGATGAAAACCTCGTATTTCCAAAACATAAACTTTTTAGGATTTTCCCATTAATAACAAACAAGTATTTTTTTTACTTCAAGAAACTATTTTGAATACATTTTCTTGGTCCTAGAGTCATGAAATGTTCAGAGTTACTTCTTCAAATAAATGTACAAAAATTTGAATTGCAAAAATGGAGTTCATCAGACAGCGACTATATAAACCTTCACAAAACAATGTGTGATCACAATATGAGACATATTAGGATAATCCAAATAAAACGAAAAATAACAACAAATTAAAGTTCCCACTCCTTTTCTTAACAAATATGATTCGATTATCGATCAATGAACTATTATGAAGTCGTCAATAGTCGGTTATCCATGCTAGGTATTGTTTTATGAAAAACGTCTCATAGCTCAATAAATTCAATAATGTATCGCAAAACAGGACTACTTCTTTAGACGGTTTAAGGCTATATAAAAACAAATAGAAATGATCAGTCAGAATTCAGAATCTTCATCTAGACTTACCGCCGGAGATCCCGAGGATGCCCACGGAGAAATGCAGCGACTCCAGCTCAGCCATCACCAGAGCATCTGATGCACGCGCCACGGAGCGCTGAGGTTATAAATGCATTTCCGGTTTTCTTACGTCACTCTCTACCTGTTACAGGACACTACCGGAGGATAGTCGGGAAAGTTACATCATAAACAACAACACCGGGACAACAACAGAGCTTTTTGTCAGAAGTTCTGCCTCGTGAAATGAGTTGTATTTTCCAATGTCGTACACTCATGGATATGCACATCGGTGCACGCCTATCTCGTAGCCTGATGTTGAACATGCATTAAATAAACCGACATTTCAAAGCTAGTCACATCCTTCTTATCTATGAAAATTATGAACATCTGAAATTGCAGAAATTTCCCCTAGACACCTTTTTTAAATATGGTCTTTTAAAGGGGCAATCTGCGATTGCTACATCCATTTTTGGACTTTAAATTAATGATATATAGCCATTGATTCTTCAGGAATATAGGCTAACTTATACATGTTTTATACGTTTTAATTCAGCTGTAACCCCATCAAAACCAAGAATCAATGCTTGTTTTTCTCTATTGTTTGTAAACAATCTAATTGAAGAGTTCATTCCAAAACTCTATTTATACATTTTCAGAAATGTTGATAAATTAGCTTTTATTGTTTGAAGAAATTATGAAAGAGATTGGTGTATTTTTTCACTATCTAATCATGGCATGGGGTTGTTCAATGACAGGCATATACTGTATTTGTTTAAAATATATCACTTGATGGTTTCATTTCAGAGAGACAAATAATCATGTTATTTGCAAAATTGCAAAAGGCGTCACTGCAGTCCCTGGTTCGTATCCAGGCTGTATCACAACCGTCTGTGAGTCCCATAGGGTGGCGCACAATTGGCCCAGCATCGCCCGGGTTAGGGAAGGGTTTGGCCGGGGGGGCTTTACTTTGCTCATTGCACTCTAGTGACTCCTTGTGGTGGGTCGGGCACCTGCAGCCTGACCTCAGTTGTCAATTGTTTCCTCCGACATATTGGAGCAGCTGGCTTCTAGGTTAAGCGGGCGGGTGTTAAGAAGCGCGGTTAGGTGTGTCATGTTTCAGAGGACGCATGACTTGATCTTCACCTCCCGAGCCTGTTGGGAAGTTGCAGCAATGAGACAAGATAGAAATTAGTGGGTAAAAAAAATTAAAATTCAATACATCTTTATGTAAAATATTTACATTCCACATTTTAGTCATTTAGCAGATGCAGAGCGACTAACAGTCAGTGCATTCATCTTAAGATAGCTAGGTGAGAAAACCACATATCACAGGACATGAACATTCCATTCCATCTAAAGAATGGATATTTAACATTTTGCCAAAATGTTTAAAAAAAATCATACACATCTAAAATCTATGAATAATAAATCTGAAAATAGCAATATTTTACACACACATGAAGGTACCCATAAGCAATCATTTCTGATGAAAAAACAAAAATGGGAAAAATGGGTGGATATAGCTTTTTGGAAATCAACACTGCAGTCTAAAGCCTCAAAACATGGTCAAAACTACACATTTTATATCATGGATGGTCAGTCCTTGCATCAATAGCTCTGTCTATACACTTGAGAGTGATCCAGCCACATCCCACAGCCGTTTACCACAACAGCAGCAGGGTGATCGCTTTGCTATTATACAGATCTCCCCTTTTAACAGAGAGAAGAAACTCATCATGCACCTTGTCTTTGTAATTTCTGTATCACAGTTCCACTTTATGGTCATGGAAAGGTAGTCCAACATGAGACAGATACTACCACATAACATACAGTATGGTAGGCTGCACAGAAGGAAGCCTGGCATTGACTCTGTGGGGTTGATGATGTTGTTACAATTAGAAATTCACCAGTGAGAAACTCACACACACTTTGATATTAAGGCCTGAAAGGCACTGGCCCATAGGGAGAGTCAATAGTATTTTTTGATTGCCCAAAGATTAGGTTCACTTGCCCAAATATGTGAAACTAGTTGTTTACATGCAGAAATGGCATCATAACTTGTCCGTCACTTAATTAAACAACAGAGAGGAAATATTTACTCGCCTGCTATCTTGTACGCATAACTTGTGTGAGACAAGTGTGAGACCCAAGTTATTCAAAGAAACCTGGGCGTGGTTTGCATACTGCTCGCCCTCACCAAAAGTTCCGCTTCCATTGTAGCAGGTAAGACAAATTACTGATTTTGCGACTCCCCAATGTATACTGAACAAAAATATAAACAACATGTAAAGTGTTGGTCCCATTTTTCATGGGCTGAAATAAAAGATCCCAGAAATTGTCCAAACACGCACAAAAAGCTTATTTCTCTAACACTGAACAAAAATATAATTACAACATGTAACAATTTCCAATTTTACAGTTCATATAAGGAAATCAGTCGATTGATCTATGGATTTCACATGACTGGAAATGCAGCTATGCATGTTTTGGTCACAGATACCTTTAGAAAAAAAGGTATGGGCATGGATCAGAAAACCAGTCAGTATCTGGTGGCTTATGTTAGAGAAATTAACATTAAATTCTCTGGCAACAGCTCTGGTGGACATTCCTGCAGTCAGCATGCCAATTGCACGCTCCCTAAAAACTTGAGACATCTGTAGCATTCAATCAAATGTATTTATATAGCCCTTCTTACATCAGCTGATATCTCAAAGTGCTGTACAGAAACCCAGCCTAAAACCCCAAACAGCAATCAATGCAGGTGTAGATCCACAGTGGCTAGGAAAAACTCCCTAGAAAGGCCAGAACCTAGGAAGAAACCTAGAGAGGAACCAGGCTATGATGGGTGGCCAGTCCTCTTCTGGCTGTGCCGGGTGGAGATTATAACAGAACATGGCCAAGATGTTCAAATGTTCATAAATGACCAGCAGGGTCAAATAATAATTATCACAATGGTTGTTCAGGATGCAGCAGGTCAGCACCTCAGAAGTAAATGTCAGTTGGCTTTTCATAGCCGATCATTCAGAGTATCTCTACCACTCCTGCTGTCTCTAGAGAGTTGAAAACAGCAGGTCTGGGACAGGTAGCACGTCTAGTGAACAGGTCAGGGTTCCACAGCCGCAGGCAAAACAGTTGAAACTGGAGCAGCAGCACAGCCAGGTGGACTGGGGACAGCAAGGAGTCATCAGGCCAGGTAGTCCTGAGCCATGGTTCTAGAGCTCAGGTCCTCCGAGAGAGAGAAAGAGAGAAAGAAAGAAAGAAAAAGGGAGAGAGAATTAGAGAGAGCATACGTAAATTCACACAGGACACTGGATAAGACAGGAGAAATACTCCAGAAATAACAGACTGACCCTAGCCCCCGACACATAAACTACTGCAGCATAAATACTGGAGGCTGAGACAGGAGGGGTCAGGAGACACTGTGGCCCCGTCTGACAATACCCCCGGACAGGGCCAAACAGGCAGGATATAACCCCACCCACTTTGCCAAAGTACAGCCCCCACACCACTAGAGGGATATCTTCAACCACCAACTTACCATCCTGAGACGATGCCGAGTATAGCCCACAAATATCTCCGCCACGGCACAACCCAGGGGGGGCGCCAACCCAGATAGGAAGATCGCGTCAGTGACTCAACCCATTCAACTGATACACCCCTCCTAGTTACGACATGAAAGAGCACCAGTAAGCCAGTGACTCAGCCCCCGTAATAGGGTCAGAGGCAGAGAATCCCAGTGGAGAGAGGGGAACCGACCAGGCAGAGACAGCAAGGGCGGTTCGTTGCTCCAGTGCCTTTCCATTCACCTTCACACTCCTGGGCCAGACTACACTCAATCATAGGACCTACTGAAGAGATGAGTCTTCAATAAAGACTTAAAGGTTGAGACCGAGTCTGCGTCTCTCACATGGATAGGCAGACCATTCCATAAAAATGGAGCACTATAAGAGAAAGCCTTGCCTCCAGCTGTTTGCTTAGAAATTCTAGGGACAGTAAGGAGGCCTGCGTCTTGTGACTGTAGCGTACGTGTAGGTATGTATGGCAGGACCAAATCGGAAAGATAGGTAGGATCAAGCCCATGTAATGCTTTGTAGGTTAGCAGTAAAACCTTGAAATCAGCCCTTGTCTTAACAGGAAGTGTCAGGCGTGTGCTTACAGGTGCTGAAGTCAGGTGCAGAAGAGCAGGGAATTGTGAACAGGCGCACACTTTATTTCGGCAGGAGAGATATACAGACAGACGCAGCTGCTTCCAAAAAACCTCCAGCCAATAAGGCAAAGTGTAAAACGCGCAAAAACAGTCACAACACATCAAAATGTATACAAACAGGCTTCGTGAAATAACACGGGAAAACGCACGCAAGCCTAGTGCGTACAAAAACACGTAAACCAAACAATCTTACACAAAGACATGAGGGGGAACAGAGTGTGATTGGTAGTGTGATTGGGGAATGAAAACCAGGTGTGCAGAGAACCATACAAAACAAATGGATACATGAAAAATGGAGCGGCGATGGCTAGAAAGCCGGTGACGTCGACCGCCGCCCGAACAAGGAGAGGAGCCGACTTCGGCGGAAGTCGTGACAGGAAGCCAGTGTAGAGAGGCTAGCACTGGAGTAATATGATCACATTTTTGGGTTCTAGTCAAGATTCAAGCAGCCGTGTTTAGCACTAACTGAAGTTTATTTAGTGCTTTATCCGGGTAGCCGGAAAGTAGAGCATTGCAGTAGTCTAACCTAGAAGTGACAAAAGCATGGATACATTTTTCTGCATAATTTTCGGACAGAAAGAGTCTGATTTTTTCAATGTTACATAGATGGAAAAAAGCTGTCCTTGAAACAGTCTTGATATGTTCGTCAAAAGAGAGATCAGGGTCCAGAGTAACGCTGAGGTCCTTCACAGTTTTATTTGAGATGACAGTACAACCATCAAGATTAATTGTCAGATTCAACAGAAGAGCTCTTTGTTTCTTGGGACCTAGAACAAGCATCTCTGTTTTGTCCGAGTTTAAAAGTAGAACATTTGCCACCATCCACTTCCTTATGTCTGAAACACAGGCTTCCAAGAAGGGCATTTAATCGAAATATACAGCTGTGTGTCATCCGCATATCAGTGAAAGTTAACATTATGTTTCCGAATGACATCACCAAGAGGTAAAATATATAGTGAAAACAATAGTGGTCCTAAAACGGAGCCTTGAGGAACTCCGAAATTTACAGTTGATTTGTCAGAGGACAAGCCATCCACAGAGACAAACGTATACCTTTCGACAGATAAGATCTAAACCAGGCCATAAGTTGTCTGTGTAGACAAATTTTGGTTTCCAATCTCTCCAAAAGAATGTGGTGATCAATGGTGTCAAAAGCAGCACTAAGGTCTAGTAGCACGAGGACAGATGCAGAGCCTCGATCTGACGCCATTAAAAGATCATTTACCACCTTCACAAGTGTAGTCTCAGTGCTATGATGAGGTCTAAAACCAGACTGAAGCGTTTCGTATACATTGTTTGTCTTCAGGAAGGCAGTGAGTTGCTGCGCAACAGCTTTTTAAAAAATGTTTGAGAGGAATGGGAGATTCGATATAGGCCGATAGTTTTTAATATTTTCTGGGTCAAGGTTTGGCTTTTTCAAGAGAGGCTTTATTACTGACACTTTTAGTGAGTTTGGTACACATCCGGTGGATAGAGAGCCGTTTTATTATGTTCAACATAGGTTGGGCAAGCACAGGAAGCAGCTCTTTCAGTAGTTTAGTGGGAATAGGGTCCAGTATGGAGCTTCAAGGTTTAGAGGCCATGATTGTTTTCATCAATGTGTCAAGAGATTTAGTACTAAAAAACTTGAGTGTCTCCCTTGATCCTAGGCCCTGGCAGAGTTGTGCAGACTCAGGACAACTGAGCTTTGGAGGAATATGCAGATTTAAAGAGGAGTCCAGAATTTGCTTTCTAATGATCATGATCTTTTCCTCAAAGAAGTTCATGAATTTATCACTGCTGAAGTGAAAACCATCCTCTCTAGGGGAATGTTGCTTTTTAGTTAGCTTTGCGTCAGTATCAAAAATTGATTTGGATTGTTCTTAATTTCCTCAATTAAATTGGAAAATAGGATGATCGAGCAGCAGTGAGGGCTCTTCGATACTGCACAGTACTGTCTTTCCAAGCTAGTCGGAAGACTTCCAGTTTGGTGTAGCGCCATTTCTTTTCCCTATTTTCTGGAAGCTTGCTTCAGAGCTCGGGTATTTTCTGTATACCAGGGAGCTAGTTTCTTATGACAAATGTTTTTTGTTTTTGGGGTGTGACCGCATCTAGGGTATTGCACAAGGTTAAATTGAGTTACTCAGTAAGGTGGTTAACTGATTTTTGTACTCTGACGTCCTTGGGTAGGTGGAGGGAGTCTGGAAGGGCATCTAGGAATCTTTGGGTTGTCTGAGAATTTATAGCATGACTTTTGATGATCCTTGGATGGGGTCTGAGCAGATTATTTCTTGCGATTGCAAGCGTAATAAAATGGTGGCCAATAGTCCAGGATTATAAGGATCCACAACATTTATTCCACGGGACAAAACTAGGTCCAGAGTATGACTGTGGCAGTGAGTAGGTCCGGAGACATGTTAGACAAAATACACTGAGTCGATGATGGCTCTGAAAGCCTTTTGGAGTGGGTCTGTGGACTTTTCCATGTGAATATTAAAGTCACCAAAAATGTGAATATTATCTGCCATGACTACAAGGTCCAATAGGAATTCAGGGAACTCAGTGAGGAACGCTGTATATGGCCCAGGAGGCCAGTAAACAGTAGCTATAAAAAGTGATTGAGTAGGCTGCATAGATTTCATGACTAGAAGCTCAAAAGACGAAAACGTCCGATTTTTTTTGTAAATTGAAATTTGCTATCGTAAATGTTAGCAACACCTACGCCTTTGCGGGATGCGGGGGGGGATATGGTCACTAGTGTAACCAGGAGGTGAGGCCTCATTTAACACAGTAAATTCATCAGGCTTAAGCCATGTTTCAGTCAGGCCAATCACATCAAGATTATGATCAGTGATTTGTTCATTGACTATAACTGCCTTGGAAGTGAGGGATCTAACATTAAGTAGCCCTATTTTGAGATGTGAAGTATCACAATCTCTTTCAATAATGGCAGGAATGGAGGAGGTCTTTATTCCAGTGAGATTGCTAAGGCGAACACCGCCATGTTTAGTTTTGCCCAACCTAGGTCGAGGCACAGACACGGTCTCAATGGGGATAGCTGAGCTGACTACACTGACTGTGCTAGTGGCAGACTCCACTAAGCTGACAGGCTGGCTAACAGCCTGCTGCCTGGCCTGCACCCTATCTCATTGTGGAGCTAGGGGAGTTAGAGCCCTGTCTATGTTCGTAGATAAGATGAGAGCACCCCTCCAGCTAGGATGGAGTCCGTCATTCCTCAACATGCCAGGCTTGGTCCTGTTTGTGGGTGAGTCCCAGAAAGAGGGCCAATTGTCTACAAATTCTATCTTTGGGAGGGGCAGAAAACAGTTTTCAACCAGCCGATTGAGTTATGAGACTGCTGTCGAGCTCGTCACTCCCCCTAACTAGGAGGGGGCCAGAGACAATTACTCGATGCCGACACATCTGTCTAGCTGATTTACATGCTGAAGCTATGTTGCGCTTGGTGACCTCTGACTGTTTCATCCTAACATTGTTGGTACCAATGTGGATAACAATACCCCTATACTCTCTACACTCGCCAGTTTTAGCTTTAGCCAGCACCATCTTCAGATTAGCCTTAACGTCGGTAGCCCTGCCCCCTGGTAAACAGTGTATGATCGCTGGATGATTTGTTTTAAGTCTAATACTGCGGGTAATGGAGTCGCCAATGACTAGGGTTTTCAATTTGTCAGAGCTAATGGTGGGAGGCTTCGGCGTCTCAGACCCCATAACGGAAGGATTAGAGACCAGAGAAGGCTCGGCTTCTGACTCCTACTCGCTGCTTAATGGGGAGAGCCGGTTGAAAGTTTCTGTCCGATGAAGGAGCGACACCGTTGAGCATTCCTACAGCATTTCCTTCCAGAAGCCATGAGAAATTTGTCCGGCTGCGGGGACTGTGCGAGGGGATTTATACTACTATCTGTACTTACTGGTGGCACAGACGCTGTTTCATCTTTTCCTACACTTAAATTACCTTGCCTAACGATTGCGTCTGAAGCTGGGCTTGCAGTACAGCTATCCTCGCCATAAGGCGATCGTTCTCATGTATATTATGAGTACAGCAACTGCAATTAGAAGGCATCATGCTAATGTTACTACTTATGTTCGGCTGGTGGGGGCCCTGACTAACCACTCCGGATAAAGTATCCGGTGTGAAAAAAAAATTATGAAAAAGTCTAGCGAGGGAAAAAATTGAAATATAAACAGTAATTTAAAAATAAAAACCGTAAAGTTGGCAGGTAGCAAAGTAAGGTTAGCAACAAACCGCACAGCAGGACGTGAACAAGTCTACAAGTTGTGACCGGAAATGACGTAAGGTCAATTGTGTTGTGTGACAAAACTGCACATTTTAGAGTGGCCTTTATTTGTCCCCAGCAAGGTGCACCTGTGTAACGATCATACAGTTTAATCAGCTCCTTGATATGCCATATCTGTCAAGAGGATGGAATATCTTGGCAAAGGGTAAATGCGCACTAAAAGGGATGTAAACAAATGTGTGCACAAAATTTGAGAGGAATAAGCTTTTTGTGCATATGGAAAATGTCTGGATCTTTTATTTCAGTTCATGAAACCTGAGACCAACACTTTACATGTTTTGCTTTTGTATTTTTGTTCAGAATACATTATCTCCATCAATACTGACACCATCCACCCAGAGTCTGATTATGAGAGATGTCCAGTGATTTAGCAGATTTTGAACAGAGCAAACACAGAGGGGCAGAAAGGCAAGTTTCCCTCTTCCCTTCCAGCATTACTCAATGCTGCCTCCATCAGCTCACTACGGCCTGCAGACTCCACTTCCATGGGAGGGGCCACAGCAGGAGGATATAAATTGAGTAGCGTTATAGTTAAATTAATCTGGAGTGAACAGGAAGAAGGACACAGAACATCTCGCTATTACTGTACTGTTACACGGTGAGATTAACGTTGTCTGACAATTAATACTGCATGCATGTAGCCTACGCAAACAGTTTAGCAGTAATGTTGTATTTACAGTTGGTAATGCAATTCAATAGCTGTGTATTTAGTTGTGGATATGATGCCAGGTGAAGACTAACGTTAGTTTTATGGCCAGTTCACGTCAAACAGCCGAGTCAGTTTTATGCAGTTTTAGAACTAATCTCTGCTGTTGGAGATTCCAAAATTCAACATGTCAATTAGCTAAAGAATTGCGACGAGACGGACACGTATTGCCCCAAAAAATTCTGGTTTCTGTGGGTTCCGTTTCTATTAGTGGAAACCAAGACTGTTGTCAGGACAGACCTGGTTAGGTTTGAGTCATATCAGACAGATACTTAGCAAACCCTTTCCTAATCTGCTGCGTAAATTATTCTAACCTGTTGTATGCCTATTTACATGTAGTCATTTAGCAGACGCTCCCCTATCCAGAGCAACTAACAGTAGTGAGTGCATACAATCATACTTTCGTAGTACTGGTCCCCCATCGGAATCAAACCCACAACTCTGGCGTTGCAAGTGCCATACTCTACCAACTGAGCTACATGGGGACATCTGAACCAGGCTTTAGAATCATCAGTGATGCTTATCACATGTCTCTAGTCAACACCTGGTATAGGTAGAGAGGCATAGGGAGAGGGAGGCATTGTTGTTACATGGACACAGTCCTTTAGAGACTCAGGAGGCCAGTGTTTGGCACATGCTATAGGTTAACATTCTGCCTACACCCCTACAGAAATTGTATCAATTGTGCCATTGCGCTTTCTTTAAGAAACTATCATGGCCCAGTTCCAATAGCTCTAAATCCTACCTACGGCTACAACTCCGCCTGTAGGGCATTTTCCAGGCACAGTTGGGGTGCTTGCAATATGGACATGCATGTGTGTATATATTGCGTGCGCCAGTTTGATAAACCTTTTTTGTAGAATCTTCACTTAGGCCAGAATTTAGTAAGCAATTTACGCACAGTTGATAAATGAGGCCCAAGGCCTTTAAATGTTTAATCGGTCTGCTGCTGGCAAGTCATGCTCACCTGTCTGGATTGTCCCAAATGGCTCCCTATTTCCTATGTAGTGCACTTCTATTAAACCAGGGCTCTGATCAAAAGTAGTGCACTATATTGGGAATAGGGTTCAATTTGGAACACAATGTAGTGTACCTAATCTGACACTACCTGATGCACTAACTGACATGCCATGTGATGTGTATTGATGAGAAAACAATAGGTGCTTTATGATGGGTACAGTCTAGAATTCAGTTTAATCAAACTGCTTGTTGTGCATCACTGACTCCATACTGTAATTCTCGTCTGTCTGTTGCAGAAGCCATGGTGAAGTGTATAGCCGTAGTTCTGTCCGGGTGTGGGGTCTACGATGGGACAGAGATCCACGAGGCATCTGCTGTGCTGGTCCACCTCAGCAGGGCTGGAGCTAAGGTAAGACTTTAACGTTACATGGGTAGTTCAAACTCGCTTCACACACTAACCTTCTCACTGTATAAGCCAACTGTGACAACTTCAGACTTCCTCTAGTCTAGGAGATGGTGCACAGTTTGCATTGATTTACATGTTGTCAATATGCCTCTATATGACTGCTTCTTCTAATCATAGTCTCCCCCAGAGTGTTCAGAGTGGTTGTTGTTGGGAATGCAGGTTCCAATCTCATTAGCATGGACACTACTATGACAAGCTCCTCCTGTACTGCAGGTGCAGATGTACAGTATTGACTGTCTAACCCATCATCGCTCCAGGTCCAGATGTTTCCCCCAATGTGGATCAGATGCATGTGGTGAACCACTGCGAGGGGAAACCCACGGTGGAGAAACGCAACGTCCTGCAGGAGAGCGCACGCATTGCCCGCGGTGACGTGTCGGACCTTGCCAAACTGGACATCACCACTTTCGACGCCCTCGTCATCCCAGGTAAGCGTTAATCCTTCATCATTATGTACCTCCATCACTATCACTCCATTATATACCTCCGTCACTATCATTCTTTCATTATCATCAGCATACAACCACAATCCTTACTCTTTACCTCTCCAGGACCAGGCCTGGTTTCCACTGCTCTACACTGTGCTCAACCCAACTGTTGTGTCCTGCAGGTGGTTTTAGTGTGGCTAAGAACCTGTCTGACTGGGCTGTGAAGGAGTACACGGTTCAGCCCCAGGTAGAGAAGCTGATTAAGGGGTTCCATGGAGTAGGCAAGCCCCTGGCTATGTGTTGCATCTCCCTGTCCTAGCTGCTAGGGCCCTGCCAGGGTGTGAGATCACCGTGGGACAGGACAAAGAGTGTGAGAGGTGGGTTACAGTGGTGTGTGTGTGCCCCTGATGGAACATAACTTGTGCTGCTCTTCTCCCTTCCACAACTAGATGGCCCTATGCCCAGACGGCGACCGCCATGACTGAGCTGGGCTGTAAACACGTGAATAAGAACGTGGTGGAGGTCCACATTGACGTCAAGAACAAGCTGGTCACCACCTCCGGCTTCATGTGTAACGCTCCCGTACACGAGGTGTTTGATGGGGTGGGTGTAATGGTTACAGAGCTACTCAAACTGGAATCAGAATGCTGAATTAGGTTGCACCCTATTCCCTTTATATAGTGCTTATGGGCCCTGGTCAAAAGAAGTGCACTATGTAGGGTGTCATATGGGACTCACACTTAGCATGTTTGTTGTTTTCTGAAGACCATCCTGATATGATTTTACTCAAGTGTCACTCACTGTTTATTTAAACCTGAAACGGACTTAATAAGCTCAGTTTTTCTGATGTACCATCTGTACTGTAATTTGAGCTACTATCAAAATTGTAATAAAAAGGAATGTAAAACAATTCTGGAATTAATTTATCATTAGGGGTTCAAGCAGTGACGCTGGGTGAAACCCGATTGTATGTTGTCATTTATTATTAGGGGTACGGCAGCGATGCTTATGCATCCTTATTTCGATGCCAACCCCACCACTTGTGTGGGTGTGACCGAAGAGCTCTATTTTCATGTCATCCAACAAATGTAAACACCTGGAGTTTGATAAACCGCACTTGGATTGAAACCCATGCTATCAGATCACATGGAAATGGTGCTCTTTGGCCACGCAAACCAGTGGAGGGTTTAGTGTCGCAATAAGGATGCATAAACAGAAAATAACCCCATACCTACTGTAAAATATGGTGGATCTTTATGGGGCTGTTTTGCTTCCACTGGTCCTGGGGCCCTTAAGGTAAATGGTGTCATGATCTTTACCCATTACCAGGACATTTTAGCAAAAAATCTGGTTGCATCTGCCAGGAGGCTGAAACATGGCTGCAAGTGACTCTTCCAGCAAGACAGTAAGCACAAATCAAAATGCACAAATGTTTAATTGACAACCATTTTGCAATGGCCGTCTCCAGACTTGAATACCCTTAAACCTATGGTTTGAATTTAACGCATTCCATAAGGGCAGAAGTTTCTGGACTTATTTGGCATATCTTGTTTGCTAGTTACTCTAACGGCTACCACTTGTCAAACTAACTAGCTTGTTAATTGTGCAAACAAATTAGTGAATGTACTAAACATCTAGCTAGTTGACTGCTGTGGCTATCTAGCAAAAAACTTGTTTTGAAAGTTGGATCATTTTAGGCTTAGTGTTCAACTGATTTTGAACATTCAAAGCAACTGGGAAATGTCCATAGCAGGCATTGATGTCACCTTAGCTTGCTACATCGCTTCTGAGTGATAGGATGCACAAATACCCTAAACCACTGGGAACACACATGTCCTTACTATGACAACTAGCATAGCCATATCAGAAAATGACTATCTGAACACGCACAAATCAAATGTGGGTGCTTGTAACTTGCTGTTTGGACAGTCAGTATTGCAAAATGGATTTGAAAAACACAACTGAATTGAGGATTAAGGCCTGCAGTGTGAACAAGGCTTTAGATCCTTCCCAATGTGTTCTTCAATCTGATGTCTATAAATAGAAATTCAGGCTAGGTGTACAGAACATCTGTATGTTGAATTATGCACATACACTGTTTTAAAGGCCCAATGCAGCTGTTATATCAAATCATTTCTAGGTGTTCGGTTCTAATTTTCAGAGTAAAAACTTGACACACTATGAAAGCTTAACCAAGTTTAAAATTCTCCCAGAGGATCAATACAGCTGCATTCAGACAAAAACATTTTTACACAAGCACTGATATTTAACTTTTCCTCCTAGGCGGAGTCTCCTACACATCTGAACAAACATTGTATCTTTACTGCTAGACAGGAAACTAAGTAATACAGCCATAAACTTTTCTTTCTCCCTTAACATGACCTGACCTTGACCCCCTTCATCACTAATCCATAGCTCTCGCCCCTTATCAATGCCTGCTTCATGTGATCGCTTCCCTGCACTCAGCACCTTGCAAGCTTTATTGCACACACTATATACCTTCCTCCTACAGATAAGCATTAACTTCTGGTGTAGACCCTCTAACCCGAAGCACTCAATCTTTCAATAGGATCCCTGACATAATGTAAATGTTATACATTACCCTCTCTCCCTCAGTGACATGAATAAGTATATTTCATATTCTCAGAACCCAACATAGGTAACAATTAAGTACTTTACTTTAATATAGTTCCATTAAATTCTGTAAAATAGCTTTTCTTTTTCTTTTTTACTTACAGCAAGAATTTTGCTTGAACTGTCTGAGTGGGAAGGGAAAACTAGCTGTTATTGGCAGTGGTTTGGAACTCTCTTTGTTATTGGTGTATTAACCAATTTGCAGCATGGTGATGTCACCATGGACCGCCGAAACTCCCGCCCATGCAAACCTGCCAATATTGTGACTGCGGCCCTCAATTCAGGGCGCTCCTGCAACTGAAGGAACGCATCCCATTGGTTTCTGCATGAACACCCCCCCCCCCTCATAATTATGTACTTATTTAATTGATCTAGTTTGATGTTTTATTATGATTTTATTATATAACATATGTTTTAAAGTTAAACATTTTTACCCTCAGTACTAAATTGTCTTCCTCCAGTTGTTGAACTGCTGTGGGTGACCTTTCAGAGCCCTCAGCCTTTCATGTTCTCCCACCCTCTCCAGACCGGTCGGATGTACAATATAGAAACAGGGCAGAAAGTTGCAATAGGCCAGTTCAACCCAAGGTTTGATACCAGCATAAACAGAAACCCTCTTAAACCACCCCCACCTCCCCTCGAGCACGCCGTCTTCGTGCTTGTGGGACACTTGATATTCAGGGTTTCCACTGATTCATGTTTTCTTTTAAAACCACAATTAGAATCCCTCCACAGCCTCATAGAAGATCTAGATACTTTTGCTAACCTCTCTGGATTAAAACCAAATTATGATAAGTACTATATCTACAGCCTCCAGTACTACAGCCTCCAGTATTTATGCTGCAGTAGTTTATGTGTCGGGGGGCTAGGGTCTGTTGGTTATACCTGGAATACTTCTCCTGTCTTATCCAGTGTCCTGTGTGAATTTAAGTATGCTCTCTCTAATTCTCTCGTTCTCTCTTTCTCTCTGAGAACCTGAGCCCTAGGACCATACGTCAGGACTACCGGGCATGCTGACACCTTGCTGTCCCCAGTCCGCCTGGCCTTGCTGCTATTCCAGTTTCAACTCTTCTGCCTGCGGTTATGGAACCACTACCTGTCCCAGACCTGCTGTTTTCAACTCTTAATGATCGGCTATGAAAAGCCAACTGAGATTTATTCCTGATTATTATTTGACCATGCTTGTCATTTATGAACATTTTGAAAATCTTGGCTCTCTCTAATTTTCTCCTCTCTTTCTCTCGGAGGACCTGAGCCCTAGGACCATACGTCGGGACTACCGGCCGTGGTGACTCCTTGCTGCCCCCAGTCCGCCTGGCCTTGCTGCTATTCCAGTTTCAACTCTTCTGCCTGCGGTTATGGAACCCCTACCTGTCCCAGACCTGCTGTTTTCAACTCTTAATGATCGGCTATGAAAAGCCAACAGATTTATTCCTGATTATTATTTGACCATGCTTGTCATTTATGAACATTTTGAAAATCTTGGCTCTCTCTAATTTTCTCCTTCTCTCTTTCTTTCTCTCGGAGGACCTGGGCCCTAGGACCATGCATCGGGACTGCCGCCCGTGGTGACTCCTTGCTGTCCCCAGTCCGCCTGGCCTTGCTGCTATTCCAGTTTCAGCTGTTCTGCCTGCGGTTATGGAACCGCCACCTGTCCCAGACCTGTTGTTTTTCAACTCTTAATGATCAGCTATGAAAAGCCAACTGAAAATTATTCATGATTATTATTTGACCATGCTTGTCACTTATGAACATTTTTGAACATCTTGGCATAGTTCTGTTATAATCTCCACCCGGCACAGCCAGAAGAGGACTGGCCACCCCTCATAGCCTGGTTCCTCTCTAGGTTTCTTCCTAGGTTTTGGCCTTTCTAGGGAGTTTTTCCTAGCCACCGTGCTTCTACACCTGCATTCTAGCTGTTTGGGGTTTTAGGCTGGGTTTCTGTACAGCACTTCGAGATATTATCTGATGTACGAAGGGCTATATAAAATAAAATTGATTGATTGATTGATATTATGTATTGGATCACTAAAAAATGCAACTTTTACATTACTCTGTAGTTGACCAATAAAAAGGTCTGACGGGGATGTGGACATACTCGGTATACATATCCCAAAAGAAAGAATTTATCTCACTCCAATACATTTTAACCTTTTCTCAATAGTGGGGCGCTATTTTCACTTTGTAAAAAATCGTGCCCAAATTAAACTGCCTCGTACTCAATTCTTGCTCTTACAATATGCATATTATTATTAATATTGGATAGAAAACACTATTGGATACTATTGGATAGTTTCTAAAACCGTTTGAATTATATCTGTGAGTAAAACAGAACTCATTTTGCAGCAAACTTCCTGTCAGGAAGGGAAAAATCTGAAATCGAGGCTCTGTTCCAGGGACTTCCTATTAATTTGCCTGAAATCTATGGATCTACATGCACTGCATACGCGTTCCACTAGATGTCAACAGGCAGTGAGAGGTGGAATGGGGTGTCTAACTTGATCTGAGGCTGAAAAGTTCGATATGTTCAGCAAGTAAAGCGCCGTAACGTGCAATTACCTCTGCATGTGTTAAGGCTGTCGCTCTCCTCATCCTCGGATGAGGTGAGGAGAGAAGGATCTTCAGACCAAAATGCAGTTTGCGGGAAATAAGCCATCTTTTTATTTATAAACGAAAAACTGATGAAGATGGCAATACGAAAACAAACACTATAACAAACTTACAAAATAAGAAAACGACGTAGAACGAAACCTGAACATAAACTCACATCACTAAACGTAAACTCACGGACAGGAACGTTACATCAAAACGTACGAACAGCCAAACAGCCCCGAAAGTGAATAACATCGACAACACGAGAGACATCACAGGAGACAATCACCCACAAACAAACAGTGAGAACGCCCTACCTAAATATGACTCTTAATTAGAGGAAAACGCAAACCACCTGCCTCTAATCAAGAGCCATACCAGGTAACCCAAAACCAACATAGAAACAGATAACATAGACTGCCCACCCAAAACACATGCCCTGACCATAAACACATAAAAAACAACATAAAACAGGTCAGGACTGTTACAGAACCCCCCCCTCAAGGTGCGAACGCCGGGCGCACCAGCACAAAGTCCAGGGGAGGGTCTGGGTGGGCAGTTGACCACGGTGGTGGCTCCGGCTCAGGACGCTCTCCCCACACCACCATAGTCACTCCCCTCTTCTGTCTACCCCTTCCACTGACCACCCTAAAACTACCTTCCCCTAAATAAACAGCCAGCACCGGGACAAGGGGCAGCACCGGGACAAGGGGTAGCACCGGGACAAGGGGTAGCACCGGGACAAGGGGCAGCACCGGAACAAGGGGCAGCACCAGGATAAGGACCAGCACCGGAATAAGGGGCAGCACCGGGACAAGGGGCAGCACCGGGACAAGGGGCAGCACCGGGACAAGGGGCAGCACCGGGACAAGGGGCAGCACCGGGACAAGGGGCAGCACCGGGACAAGGGGCAGATCCCGGCTGAAGGACTCTGGCAGGTCCTGGCTGAGGAACTCTGGCAGGTCCTGTTTGGACGGCTCTGGCAGGTCCTGGCTGGACGGCTCTGGCAGGTCCTGGCTGGACGGCTCTGGCAGGTCCTGGCTGGACGGCTCTGGCAGGTCCTGGCTGGACGGCTCTGGCAGGTCCTGGCTGGACGGCTCTGGCAGGTCCTGGCTGGACGGCTCTGGCAGGTCCTGGCTGGACGGCTCTGGCAGGTCCTGGCTGGACGGCTCTGGCAGGTCCTGGCTGGACGGCTCTGGCAGGTCCTGGCTGGACGGCTCTGGCTCAGGCAGATCCTGTCTGGTTGGCGGCTCTGGCAGATCCTGTCTAGTTGGCGGCTCTGGCAGATCCTGTCTAGTTGGCGGCTCTGGCAGATCCTGTCTGGTTGGCGGCTCTGGCAGATCCTGTCTGGCGGGCGGCTCTAGCGGCTCCTGTCTGGCGGGCGGCTCTAGCGGCTCCTGTCTGGCGGACGGCTCTGTAGGCTCATGGCAGACGGGCGGCTTTGCAGGCTCATGACAGACGGGCGGCTTTGCAGGCTCATGGCAGACGGATGGCTCAGACGGCACTGGGGAGACGGATGGCTCAGATGGCGCTGGGGAGACGGATGGCTCAGATGGCGCTGGGGAGACGGATGGCTCAGATGGCGCTGGGGAGACGGATGGCTCTGTAGGAAGGAGAAGGAGAGACAGCCTGGTGCGTGGTCTAGGCACTGGCTGCGCTGGAGAGGAGGAAACAGCAGGAGAGAGAACCCGGAGAGACAGCCTGGTACGGGGGGCTGCCACCGGAGGACTGGTACATGGAGGTGGCACCGGGTCTACCGGACCGTGAAGGAGGACACGTGCTCTTGAGCACCGAGCCTCCCCAACCCTACCAGGTTGAATGATCCCCGTAGCCCTGCCAGTGCAGCGAGGTGGAATAGCCCGCACTGGCCTATGCAGGCGAACCGGGGACACCACCTGTAAGGCTGGTGCCATGTACGCCGGCCCGAGGAGACGTACTGGAGGCCAGATACGTTGGGCCGGCTTCATGACATCCGGCTCGATGCCCAACCTAGCCCTCCCAGTGCGGCAAGGTGGAATAGCCCGCACTGGGCTAAGCACGCGTACTGGGGACACCGTGCGCTTTACCGCATAACACGGTGTCTTACCAGTACGACGCCTTCTACCTCCACGGTAAGCACGGGGAGTTGGCTCGGGTATCCTACCCGGCTTTGCCACACTCCTCGTGTGCCCCCCCCCAAGAAATTTTTTGGTCTGACTCACGGGCTCCCAACCGCGTCGTCGCGCTGCCTCCTCATACCAGCGTCTCTCAGCCTTCGCTGCTTCCAACTCCTCCTTTGGACGGCGATATTCCCCTGGTTGAGCCCAAGGTCCTCTACCGTCCAGGATCTCCTTCCAAGTCCAGAAGTCCTTGTTGCTCCGTAGAGCATTCCCATACCGCTTGGTCTTAGCGTGGTGGGTGATTCTGTTAAGGCTGTCGCTCTCCTCATCCTCGGACGAGGTGAGGAGAGAAGGATCTTCAGACCAAAATGCAGTTTGCGGGAAATAAGCCATCTTTTATTTTATAACAACGATGAAGATGGCAACACGAAAACAAACACTTTAACAAACTTACAAAATAACAAAACGACGAAGAACGAAACCTGAACATAAACTTACATAACTGAACGTAACTCACGAACAGGAAACAGACGGCATCGAAACGTAATGAACAGCCAAACAGTCCCATATGTGAATATACATCGAACACGATAGACATCACAGGAGACAATCACCCACAAACAAACAGTGAGAACGCCCTACCTAAATATGACTCTTAATTAGAGGAAAACGCAAACCACCTGCCTCTAATCAAGAGCCATACCAGGTAACCCAAAACCAACATAGAAACAGATAACATAGACTGCCCACCCAAAACACATGCCCTGACCATAAACACATAAAAAACAACATAAAACAGGTCAGGACTGTTACAGCATGCCCTTGTTGGCGGGAACTTTCCCTCTCGTCCTGTCCTCTATCGATGCAGCTTTTTCCCAGAAGCTTGAATCTGATGTGGGCATTAATATGCTCCTTGCTTTTGTTTTTTAATTTAGCTAAACGATTGATGTTCTTCATGTCACTGTACCCACCTTTCGACCAAGGCTCAGACTTTCCAACAAGCAGGGAAGGCCAGAAATACAGGTGGCCTGATGAAAGGCTCCCTGTTAAGGTACCAGACCGAGGTAAACGTTGGTTTTATATTCACACATTCGGACATTCAACAGACATTCATCAGACATTCACCAAAAGCCATATAAAAATCAATAACTAATTCATCGTTTGTCACAGAATCATCAAACTAGATATGATTTATTCTATAAATGGCTAGCATACTTTTACAACCTTTGTTTTGAGGCCAAATTTCAGTTTAGATTTTATAGAAATACACTTCAACAAGGCTGTCCCTATGCTATTTGCTCTTTTTCTCTCTTAAACTGGTAGCACAAAGCCTACGTGAAAATGTGTTTCACAAAAGATCATGAAAACAAATATCAACTGGCCAAAATCAGCTCTACATTATTCAGCAGGGAGGTGTGCAACTACCACACATTATACCAGTGTTGAAACTACGTCACCTACAGTACATAGGTATAACCAAATCCCTTTCAATTCACATTCCTTGCAGAAAGAACTATTTGCAAACCTTTTAAAACGTCCAGAAAGACAGTGGTCTTAGAAGGGTATTTATACTTTAAAATACATATTTTATGTGAATGGATGTGGATGAAAGAATTCTTGAAGTGTTTTAATGTCCTAATTTCATATATAAATATATCCAAGTGAGCCTATGAGGATCTTGGGGATCAGATTTACCATTATACCCATTGATCAAACGTATAACAGACAGACACTGCTCAAAAGGAGTTGTTTGTGATATGTATACTCAGTTGCCACTTTATTAGGTTCACCACCTTATTCACAAAAATAAATTGCTCCTACATACACCAAGTCCTGTGGTCTTGGCTTGCTAGAAACTAAAGAATACTGAGAAGTATTCAGGTATTCTGTTACTGTTTGTTTGAAATTTAGAATGTGCAAAATGACAGCACAGTCTGTGATTGTCTTTTGTAACTCAGAAAAGTTCCAAAACTGTTTTTTTTAATCATTCCAACACTCAGCTTGTACTGACTGTAATAAACTCCAACTAGACTTAAAAACTTGAACAGTCCATCTCCTTTCCCAGTTTCATCAACTTTTTTGAATTCACGCTGTTCCAGATGCAAGGGGGGTTGTACCTAATAAACTGACCACTGTATCTATAGACTTTCCAGAATGTGCTCTGGGAATAACAGGGGTATTAAACATTTGGCTGTAAGTGTTGAACAGTTGAATCTATTACCTCAGGAAAAAAGCATGAAAAAGGAAATACGGATACTGGAAAATACATTTTGGGAGGTTTAATGTACTTTGATGTAGGTTTGATGTACCTACTGTAGTTCTTGTAATTCATGTTACATATATTTCTAAATCCCACGTGGTGATCTCATGGAACCTTGCTGTTTTTAGGTCATAGCCATTAGGGGGAGGTGTTATTTGTATTCTGCTTTAGGCTAACAGGAAATACAGAAAGAATTTGGGAAATTCTCAGACTTACAGTAGCTTATAACAAGGTTGACTGTGTTTTTAAGGTAAACTTTTGTCTCCAATGGGTCGTGTAAAGCAGAAAGACGAGCTTTGGGGAACCCTTTGCTACAGGGTGTGGGAAGGGGGTAAAGCACAGACAGTGAGAGAACAATGTAGTATGCAACTGTGAGTGACAGATTTTATCTTTGAAGCACAACCTTTAGAATTATGGGTTCCAGAAAGCGTCTTTAAATGTGTCAACAATGCATACAAATGTGGTCCTCTTTTTTTTCCAGTCTTCAATGCGAAGCAAGACTGCTCAATGTGTGCTTTGCATCATCCAGAGAAAAATGATGATCATCTGACAAACTGGGTTTGTCTTTGTGTAATATAACAGTAGGCTATGAAAAGTCATGTAGTTTCATCCTTCAAGACATTTAGAAGTATGAAACTTTGTCTTGAAACATTTTTATCAGGGTTATTCTTGTGTTATTGCTAGAGTTGCACATTTTGGGGAATATTCAGAGGTGGAAACTTTCCATGGGAATTAACGGGAATATATGGGAATTAACAGAAATATATGCAAATTAATATTAATACCATTTAAATGTAGATGTTTTTTTGATTTGGAAATATTTACCATATCATATGAAGACAGAAACATAAACCTTTTACTGTATCATAATTAGACAAATTGCAAATGATTAAATCCTTCCAATAGAAAAAAAACTATTTAGTTACGAATTGAACTAATTAAATGAGTTGACTCTTCACATGGGATGATTTTACTGAACAACAAAAGAAAATGAATATTGAATGATTCCCAATGATCCATCGCAGCTCCCAAAAATGTTTTCAACATAGATCTGTAAAATCATAGTCTAGAAACTAAAGCTTTGTTTTTCTTCCTCAGGCTTCCATGTCTTGTCCCTGGACCTCCTCAATGTCCAGCTCTTGAACATCAGACTCTGAGGCCTCATCTTCACTGTCACTTCCAACCTTGTTGAGAAAGGCTCATTGTCAGACTCAAAAAGCCTCAAATTTGCCTGTATGGCCACCAATTTTTCAACCCTAGTATTGGTCAGCCTGTTGTGTTCTTTGATGTGTGTGTTCCCAAACAAGGACCAGTTGCGCTCTGAGGCGGTTGATGTTGGTGGGATTTGGAGGATGATGGAGGTAATAGGGGAAAGAGCCTCAGATCCACAAAGTCCATTACACCAGGTGGCTGATGAGATATGTTGGCACGACTGCCATAAAGCATCTCCATCCCAAAGCCCTTGCTTGGAAGTGTACTTCGCCAGACTACCAAGAACCTTGCCCTCATCTAGGCCAAGGTGGCGAGACACTGTAGTGATGACACCATAGGTCTTGTTGATCTCTGCACCAGACAGGATGCTCTTGCCAGCATACTTGGGCAGGGCAGCATGTATGCTGCGGCGTTTATGGACTTCAGGCAGAAGTCTTCACGCTTTTTGATGTATTTCAGAACTGCAGTTTCCTCTGCTTGGAGCAACAGTGAAGTGGGCAGGGCAGTACGAATTTCTTCTCTTACATCTACAAGCAGAGTCTGAACATCAGACAAGATGGCATCGTCTCCCTCAATCTGTGCAATGGCTACTGCAATAGGTTTCAGGAGTTTCAGGCTGCTTACCACTCTCTCCCATTTCCTTGGCTCTCTTGTAGAGTGCATCCATTGTTTTCAGTGTCATGATGTCCTTAAGCAGCAGATTCAATGCATGAGCAGCACAGCCAATGAGTGTGATGTGAGGGTAGGACTCCTCCACTTTAGACCAAGCAGCCTTCATGTTTGCAGCATTTTCTGTCACAAGTGCAAATACCTTCTGTGGTCCAAGGTTATTGATGACTGCCTTCAGCTCATCTGCAATGTAGAGACCGATGTGTATGTTGTCCCTTGTGTCTGTGCTCTTGTAGAATACTGGTTGAGGGGTGGAGAAGATGTAGTTAATTATTCCTTGCCCACGAACATTCGACCACCCATCAGAGATGATTGCAATGAAGTCTGCTTTCTCTATGATTTGCTTGACCGTCACTTGAACTCTGTTGAACTCTGCATCCAGCAAATGAGTAGATAAAGCATGTCTGGTTGGAGGGGTGTATGCTGGATGAAGAACATTCAGAAATCTCTTTCAACACACATTGCCTGTCAGCATCAGAGGTGAACCAGTTGGATACCGCAGCTCAAGCAAGACATTCATCAGCATGTCTCTGACTATGTTCCTCCAATGAGTCAAAACAAATTCTGATTCCAGGAGGACAATGAGATGTTGCTATCGATAAGGTATCTGATTCATAATTTTCACCTCGAATAGAAGTAGAGGTTGCTTATTGTGAGCGCTGAGCGAACTTTATGCACTTGGCCAGATGATTCTGCATGTTTGTTGTGTTCTTCACATGTCATGGCACAGTATTTGCAAATGTACACTGCTTTTCCTTCTACATTAGCTGCAGTGAAATGTCTCCACACATCAGACAGTGCCCGTGGCATTTTCTTGAAAGATTATTTTGAAAATGGTTTAAAAAAACAAATATAATTCCATGTACGGATTTACCAAATGGAGGGCGAGGGAGAGCTTTGTACGTGTCTCTGTGTGTGGAGTACAGGTGATCTAGCATTTCTTTCCCTCTGGTTGCACATTTAACATGTTGATAAAATTTGGTAGAACTGATTTAAGTTTCCCTGCATTAAAGTCTCCGGCCAGCTGACTGAGTGCGGTCTTAGTGCCAGCATCTGTCTGTGGTGGTAAATAAATAGCCACGAAAAGTATAGCTGAAATTCTCTAGGCAAGTAGTGTGGCCTGCGATTTATCACAATATACTCTACTTCAGGCGAGCAAAATCTAGAAACTTCCTTAGATTTCATGCACCAGCTGTTGTTTACAAATATGCACAGACCGCCCCCCCTCGTCTTACCGGAGTGTGCTGTTCTATCCTGCCGGTGCAGCGTTTATCCTGCTAGCTGAATATCCATGTCGTCATTCAGCCACAATTCCGTGAAACATAGGATATTACAGGTTTTGATGTCCCGTTGGTAGGATATTCGTGATTGTACCTTGTCTAATTTATTGTCCAATGATTGCACGTTGGTGAGTAGTATTGACGTTAACGGCAGCTTTCCCACTCGCCTTCTGTGGGTCCTGACGAGGCATCCGGGTCTTTGTCCTCTGTACCTGCATTGCTTCCTCTTGCAAAAAACAGGGATGTCGGCCCTGCCGGGTGTTTGGAAAATGTCCCGTGCGCCTTGCATGTTGTAGAAAAATCTTTGTCTAATCCGAGGTGATGATCGCTGTCCTGAAATCCAGAAGCTCTTTTCTGCCCTAAGATACGGTTGCAGAAACATTATGTACAAAATAAGTTACAAATAACGCAAAAAAACCCACATAATAGCACAATTGGTTAGGCGCCAGTAAAACTGCTGCCATTTCTTCCGGCGCCATTTAACACTACATTACACCAGTCTAAACATCAACAGAGAAGAGGCGACTTCAGGATGCTAGCCTTCTAGGCAGAGGTCCAGTGTCTGTATTCTTTAGCCCATCTTAACTTCTTTGGGGTAGGGGGCAGTATTTTTACGTCCGGATGAAAAGCGTGCCCAGAGTAAACTGCCTGCTACTCAGGCCCAGATGCTAGGATATGCATATTATTAGTAGATTTGGATAGAAAACACCCTGAAGTCTCTAAAACTGTTTGAATGATGTCTGTGCGTATAACAGAACTCATATGGCAGGCAAAAACCTGAGAAATAATCCAACTAGGAAGTGGGAAATCTGAGGTTTGTAGTTTTTCAACTCTTTGCTTATCCAAGATACAGTGGAAATGGGGTCATATTGCACTTCCTAAGGCTTCCACTAGATGTCAACAGTTTTTAGAACCTTGTTTGAGGCTTCTATTGTGAAGTGGGGGCGAATGAGAGGGGAATGAGTCAGAGGTCTGCCAGAAAGCCACGAGCTGACCAGGCGCGTTCACATGAGAGAGTTAGCTTGCGTTCCATTGCATTTCTGAAGACAAAGGAATTCTCCGGTTGGAACATTATTGAAGATTTATGTTAAAAACATCCTAAAGATTGATTCTATACATCGTTTGACATGTTTCTACGGACTGTAACGGAACATTTTGACTTTTCATCTGCACCTAGTGATCGCGTGTCACGAATTTTGATTACTGGGCTAAACGCACTAACAAAAAGGAGTTATTTGGACATAAATGATGGACTTCATCAAACAAAACAAACATTTATTGTGGGACTGGGATTCCTGGGAGTGCATTCTAATGAAGATCATCAAAGGTAAGTGGATATTTATATTGCTATTTCTGGCTTCTGGCATCTGTCTGTGGTGGTAAATAAATAGCCACGAAAAGTATAGCTGAAAATTCTCTAGGCAAGTAGTGTGGCCTGCGATTTATCACAATATACTCTACTTCAGGCGAGCAAAATCTAGAAACTTCCTTAGATTACTCAGATTATTGCATGGTGTGCTTTTTCCGTAAAGTTTTTTTTAAATCTGACACAGCGGTTGCATTAAGGAGAAGTGGATCTAAAATTCCATGCATAACAGTTGTATCATTTAGCAATGTTTATTATGAGTATTTCTGTAAATTGATGTGGATATCTCTGCAAAATCACCGGATGTTTTGGAACTACTGATTATAACGCGCCAATGTAAACTCAGATTTTTGTATATAAATATGAACTTTACCTAACAAAACATACATGTATTGTGTAACATCAAGTCCTATGAGTGTCATCTGATGAAGATCATCAAAGGTTAGTGATTCATTTTATCTCTATTACTGCTTTTTGTGACTCCTCTCTTTGGCTGGAAAAATGGCTGTGTTTTTCTGTGACTTGGCTCTGACCTAACATAATCGTTTGGTATTTTTTCGTCGTAAAACCTTTTTGAAATCGGACACTGTGGCTGGATTTACAACAAGTGTAGCTTTAAAATTGTGTAAAATACTTGTATGCTTGAGGAATTTTAATTATGGGATTTCTGTTGTTTTGAATTTGGCGCCCTGCAGTTTCAATGGCTGTTGACGAAGTGAGACGCATACCACATACCCTAGAGAGGTTAATCTTTTATTTTTATTGGCCAGTCTGAGATATGGCTTTTTCTTTGCAACTCTGCCTAGAAGGCCAGCATCCCGGAGTCACTTCTTCACTGTTGACATTGAGGCTGGTGTTTTGCGGGTACTATTTAATGAAGCTGCCAGTTTAGCTGCCAGCTGCCAGACTTGTGAGGCGTCTGTTTCTCAAACTAGACACTCTAATGTAATTGTTCTCTTGCTCAGTTGTGCACCAGGGCCTCCCACTCCTCTTTCTATTCTAGTTAGATTCTTGGCAATTTCTCACATGGAATAGCCTTCATTTCTCAGAAAAATAATAGACTGACGAGTTTCAGAAGAAAGATCTTTGTTTCGGGCCATTTTGAGCCTGTACTCGAACACACAAATGCTGATGCTCCAGATACTGTCTAAAGAAGGCTAGTTGTATTGCTTTTTATTGCGTCTTATTGCTTCTAGGTGTCTGGTTAGACTGTAAATTCTCCTTCCAGACTCACATTAAGCATCTCCAATCCAAAATTAAATCTAGAATTGGCTTCCTACTTCGCCACAAAGCCGCCTTCACTCATGCCGCCAAACATACCCTTGTATAACTGACTATCCTACCGATCCTTGACTTCAGTGATGTCATTCACAAAATAGCCCCCAACACTCTACTCAGAAAACTGGATGTAGTCTATCACAGTGCCATCCGTTTTCTCACCAAAGCCCCATATACTTCCCACCACTGCGACCTGTATGCTCTCGTTGGCTGGCCCTCACTACATATCCGTCGCCAAACCCACTGGCTCCAGGTCATCTATAATTCTTTGCTAGGTAAAGCCCCGCCTTATCTCAGCTCACTGGTCACCATAGCAACACCCACCCATAGCACGCACTCCAGCAGGTATATTGCACTGGTCATCCCCAAAGCCAACACTTCCTTTGGCCGCCTTTCCTTCCAGTTCTTTGCTGCCAATGACTGGAACGAATTGCAAAAATCTCTGAAGCTGGAGTCTTATATCTCCCTCTCTAACTTTAAGCATCAGCTGTCAGAGCAGCTTACCGATCACTGTACCTGTACACAGCCAATCTGTAAATAGCACACCCGACTACCTCATCCCCATATTATTACTTACCCTCTTGCTCTTTTGCACCCCAGTATCTCTACTTGCACATCATCATCTGAACATCTATCACTCCAGTATTAATGCTAAATTGTAATTATTTTCGCATCTATGGCCTATTTATTGCCTACCTCCTTACTCTTCTACATTTGCACACAGTGTACATAGATTTTTCTATTTTCCTTTTCTTCTGTGTTATTGACTGTACGTTTCTATATGTGTAACTCTGTGTTGTTGTTTTTGTCGCACTGCTTTGCTTTATCTTGGTCAGTTCGCAGTAGTAAATGACAACTAGTTCTTAACTGGCTTACCTGGTTAAATAAAGGTGAAATAAAAAAAAGATATAATAATAATAATCAGAACAACAGTTTTCAGCTATGCTAAGATAATTGAAAAAGGGGTTTCTAATGATCAATTAGCCTTTTAAAATGATAAACTTGGATTAGCTAACGCAACGTGCCATTGGAACACAGGAGTGATGGTTGCTGATCTGTACACCCATGTAGATATTCCATTAAAAATCAGCCTTTTCCAGCTACAATAGTCGTTTAGAAAATGAACAATGTCGACACTGTATTTCTGATCAATTTGATGTTATTTTAATGCACAAAAAAAAGTGCTTTTCTTTCAAAAACAAGGACAGTTCTAAGTGACCCCAAACTTTTGAACGGTACTCTATATATATATATATATATATATATATATATATATAAACTCAGCAAAAAAAGAAATGTCCTCTCACTGTCAACTGCTTTTATTTTCATGTGTAAATATTTGTAAGACCAAGATTCCACAACTGAGACATGAACTGAACAAGTTCCACAGACATGTGACGAACAGAAATTGAATAATGTGTCCCTGAACAAAGGGGGGGTCAAAATCAAAAGTAACAGTCAGTATCTGCTGTGGCCACCAGCTGCATTAAGTACTGCAGCGCATCTCCTCATGGACTGCACCAGATTTGCCAGTTCTTGCTGTGAGATGTTACCCCACTCTTCCACCAAGGCACCTGCAAGTTCCCAGACATTTCTGGGGGGAATGGCCCTAGCCCTCACCCTCCGATCCAACAGGTCCCAGACGTGCTCAATGGGATTGAGATCCGGGCTCTTCGCTGGCCATGGCAGAACACTGACATTCCTGACTTGCAGGAATTCACACACAGAACGAGCGGTATGGCTGGTGGCATTGTCATGCTGGAGGGTCATGTCAAGATGAGCCTGCAGGAAGGGCACCACATGAGGGAGGAGGATGTCTTCCCTGTAACGCACAGCGTTGAGATTGCCTGCAATAACAACAAGCTCAGTCCGATGATGCTGTGACAATTACTTAAAAATCATACAATGTGATTTTCTGGATTTTTGTTTTAGATTCCGTCTCTCACAGTTGAAGTGTACCTATGATAAAAAGTACAGACCTCTACATGCTTTGTAAGTAGGAAAACCTGCAAAATCGGCAGTGTCTCAAATACTTGTTCTCCCCACTGTATATATATAGTATATAATGTGTATATTTATGCTGTATCATACTGGGCACATTTGAAAAGAGACCTAGGTCTCAATATGTCTTCCCTGTTAAAGTAAAGGTTAAATAGAATCTGCAACCCATGAGTTGTTGCATCTTTAGATCTCCCCTCTTTCTAAATTTCAAACAGATATTTCCATATCTGTCCATGAAACCACTCACGTGTGGTGCACATTTTAGAATGGTGTTTTCCCACAAATTGGAACATTTGCGCATAGGCTTACCGCCATGTGCACAATGCTGCAGTGAAAATGTGAAGAAATAATAGTTTAAGCTAAACATTCTTATCTGTTCCATCAGCCTTAGTTGACACAGTGTATGCCTCCACTACACTACTTTGATACGCATCGTGAGGATTAAGAAGTGAATGTATGCAATTCCCACAAAACAAGTGGGTATATACCCTCCACTACACCACTGATTACCGCCACCTACTGTACTGGAGTGCCCCCACCTCCTGACTGTTAAAGGGCGGGATAATCCATGGTTTTCTTCTGAGCTGTCTTGTATTATTCACGACCGTAATCTAGCCTGGGCTAAAGCAAGGAAATCTTGTTCTGATGCTAATTGGCTTATTTTTAGGCAGTTAAGAAACAAGTGTTCTTTTCTTCTCAGGAAGTTCAAGTATGAATATTTTATGTCTGTTACCACTGATAACCTGAATGACCCTAGAAAGTTTTGGAATGCTATTAAGTCTATGTCTGTTAACAGTAATGTTAATGAATTACCGTCATGTGTTTTGAAGGACTCTGTTGCTATATATGACTAAACTGAAATGCTGAATTGTTTCAATGAGCACTTTGTATCATCTGGTAGGCTGTTTGATTCAGTGTCCTCTGTCTCTGTACAACCCTGTGTGGATGAACCAGTGAGAGCTGGTCAAACTTTTAGCTTTTTGCCATTCTCAGTGCAGGTGATACATAAAGCCCTGAAATCCTTAGATCAAAGAAAGCCTGCAGGCCCTGATCTTTTGGATCCCTGCTTTTTAAATCTGGCAGCTGATTTCATAGCTGAACCACTTACATATCTGTTCAATCTAACCCTGGAATGTAATGAAATTCCAAAGATCTGGAAATCAGCATTTGTCCTACCACGTTTAAAAGGGGGAGATCCAACTCTTTTAAATAATTATAGGCCAATCTCAAAGCTGTCACCCCTGGTGAAAATACTTGAAACCCTTGTAAGTGAACAGCTAAAAGAGTTTTTATTTACTAACTCTATTTTATCAATGTACCAATCGGGCTTCAGGAAGAAGCATAGCACAATTACAGCAGCCATGAAGGTTTTAAATGATATCACTGAAGCCCTTGACAAAAAACAGCACTGTGTTTCACTTTTTATTGATCTCTCTAAGGCTTTTGATACAGTTGATCATGCTATACTAAGGCAGAGATTGTTGAGTGTAGGTCTTTCGGAGCATGCAGTTGCATGGTTTGCTAACTATCTGTCTGATAGAACTCAGTGCACTCAATTTGATGGGCTTATGTCTGTTAAATTGTCTGTCCTGAATGGTGTGCCCCAAGGCTCTGTACTCGGTCCTCTCATATTCACTATTTATATAAATTATTTAGACAAAAATGTCCAAAATGCACAACTTCATTTTTATGCTGATGATACTGTTATTTACTGTTGTGCCTCATCTCTTACAAAAGCTTTCCAGAACTTGCAAACTGCTTTTAATACTGTTCAACATACCTTGTGTCAATTGAAGCTTATCCTCAATACTGACAAAACTAAACTAATGGTGTTTTCTAATGCAAGAATTAGACCTCTGAACCTTTCACCTATTACTACCTGTCAGGGCAAGGAGATTGAGGTTGTAACCTCATATAAATATCTTGGAATTCTAATTGATGACAGCCTCTCTTTTAAATTGCATATTCAACAATTTACAAAAAAATTGAAGCTGAAATTGGGATTTTATTTTAGGAATAAGGCCTGTTTTTCTTTTGAAGCCAGAAGGAGGCTAGTATCAGCTACATTTATGCCTTTACTAGACTATGGGGATATTTTATATATGAATGCTTCCGCTCAGTGTTTGAGATCAATTGACACTCTTTACCATGGCACTTTGAGATTTATTTTAAACTGCAAAACCCTTACGCACCACTGCACTTTGTATACCAGGGTTGGCTGGCCTTCTCTAGTCACTCGTAGGCTCAGTCACTGGTATACTTTTATTTACAAAGCCATTTTGGGTTTACTACCTTTTTATTTGGGCATTTTTATTGTTCAGAAATGTGGTGGGTACTCTCTTCGTTCGCTAGACTTTATCCTGCTAACTGTTCCAAATGTCCGAACTGAATTTGGTAAAAGGTCTTTTATGTACTCTGCGCCATCGTCTTGGAACACCTTACAAAATCATTTTAAACTGAAAGAACTTGTCTCGATTGGTCTTTTTAAATCACTGATGAAGGATTTTGAGGCTGATTCCCTGACCTGTCAATGTTTTTAATTTGCTGTTTTTGATATTGTTATACTCTTGTGAATTCAATGGTTTTTACTAGATTACTTGTAGTTTTTCATGTTGTCTGTCTGTAATTTTTGTAATGACTTGGTGCTGCCTATCTTGGCCAGGACGCTCTTGAAAAAGAGATTTTAAATCTCAATGAGCCCTTCCTGGTTAAATAAATGTTAAATAAAATAATAAATTAAACGGTGTAGCGGAGTCCTAGCTTAAAAATGTACCAATAGAAGTATAAAGAGGGGTTCCTGCAGATGCAAGAATGCCCACAATGCAGGAACACCCCGAATGCTGGCCGCAATTGCACCCTTCTCAAACCTACTGATTAGAAGGTACTGTGTGGATTGTATTTTCAACCAGCAACTATCAGGAAATAATACTGATCACGTTTTTTCACACTTTTACAGTGTTAGTTTCATCATCTGTTGTACAATATGATACAAAACACAAGAAAAACTGAATGATTACTGCACTGGGCCTTTAATGGAATGCACTTTATCAATGATTTCATTTTGTAATAAAACTTCATAATATAGACCATATCGTGCACATTTCAAATTTTAAGCAAATACAGAAATATGAGCAAATATTGTTCCAAGATAAAATATCAATGTTTTGTTGACATGGGCACTTTAATATCAATCATATACCCAGAGAGAGATAGGCTACATATAGAATACAACACGCACACACTTTCTCCCTGTTGACATTTTCATTGTTTTTTGGCTCAACTTTTTCCAAACCAGTCATTCTTCAAAAGTATGGCTTTGATGAATATTCCTCTTCTAACCAGTGCAGTAATCGATTTTAACCAACCATATTTCCACCATGGATGTTTCTTTCCCTCCTGACATGGCAGTGGAAATCTATGCATAGGTATGGCTACCTTCACTCTGTTGATATTCCCATTTGAGAAAATAATGTAGCAAGTGTTCTTCCAATTTGGCACAGAGGCACTTTAAAGTGAGGCCAACAGTCTTTAGAATTGGCATATCTAATAAGAGCATAGGTCCAGTCTCTTTGGTCTGGGTATTGGACTCTGACAGTGCCTGCTTCTGATAGCAGCCAGTTGTAGCCTACTCAGATCCCACCTACTCCTCAACAGGTGCCACACCATGTCATGCTGTATATCGCCAGAAGAGAGCTCTGTAAATCCATCAATAAATCCAGGTGGCAGCAAAACACTGCAATGTAGTACAGACAGCTTCCACCAGGGAGTGCTAGTGCAGTCTTCTGGTCACCCTAGATTCCTCATTCAGTTCAGCATTGATAAAAGATAGAAGAAATTCCAGGTTATTCTCTCTGGTCCACATAGGTGTCTCTGAGGTCCAGGGAGAGCCACTCCAGCTTCCCCGGAGCACCCTGCCATACAGCTGCAGCACCTGGGTCAGACTCTGGCTCTGCTGGCTGGGACAGCCTGGGTCTGGATCTGGGTCTGTCAAGTCTTCCTGTGGACCAATAGACACACAGTCAAGTATTTGTGAGGGGAGAATAGGAGAGAGTTGACAAGAGAGAGAGGGCTGGCAAGAATTAATGTGTGTGTGCGTGCAAGCGAGCTCCATCTCACCGTGATGTCCAGGTTGGTGACTATGTGCAGATAGTTTGTGATTCCATGCTCCAGTCTCTCCAGCAAAGATAACTGACAGCTGAGTTTGGTTGGTGTCCTCATTCTCCCCACACTGTACAACAATACGCCCAGAGCCCCTCTCACCTCAGCACGCTTCTGCTGTAGCTAGGGACGCACACTTCCGCGCGCGCGCACACACACACACACACAAAGACTGAGACAAACGCGCAATCAATTTAAAACTTTGAATTTATCAATTCGATTTTGGGATTTCTGATCCCAGGATGCCTTTAGAGTCCTGACACAGGGTAGCTGAAGGGAGGAGTGGAGTTGGTCTGAACCACTACAGGCAATCTGGATGGATCAAAGAAATGGTAAAGATACACTGAACCAAAATATAAATGCAACATGTTTCATAAGCTGAAATAAAAGATCCCAGAAAAGTTCCATGCTCACAAAAAGCTTATTTCTCTCATACTTTGTGCACAAATTTGAGTGAGCATTTCTCCTTTGCCAAAATAATCCATCCACCTGAATGGTGTGGCATATCAAGAAGCTGATTAAACAGCATGATCATTACACATGTGCACCTTATGCTGGGGACAATAAAAGGCCACTCTAAAATGTGCAGTTTTGTCACAAAACACAATGCCACAGATCAAAATCAAATCAAATCAAGTTTATTTTATATAGCCCTTCGTACATCAGCTAATATCTTGAAGTGCTGTACAGAAACCCAGCCTAAAACCCCAAACAGCAAGCAATGCAGGTGTAGAAGCACGGTGGCTAGGAAAAACTCCCTAGAAAGGCCAAAACCTAGAAAGAAACCTAGAGAGGAACCAGGCTATGAGGGGTGGCCAGTCCTCTTCTGGCTGTGCCGGGTGGAGATTATAACAGAACATGGCCAAAATGTTCATAAGTGACAAGCATGGTCAAATAATAATCAGGAATAAATGTCAGTTGGCTTTTCATAGCCGATCATTAAGAGTTGAAAACAGCAGGTCTGGGACAGGTAGGGGTTCCATAACCGCAGGCAGAACAGTTGAAACTGGAACAGCAGCAAGGCCAGGTGGACTGGGGACAGCAAGGAGTCATCATGCCCTGTAGTCCTGACGTATGGTCCTAGGGCTCAGGTTCTCCGAGAGAGAGAAAGAAAGAGAGAAGGAGAGAATTAGAGAGAGCATACTTAAATTCACACAGGACACTGGATAAGACAGGAGAAGTACTCCAGATATAACCAACTGACCCTAGCCCCCCAACACATAAACTACTGCAGCATAAATACTGGAGGCTGAGACAGGAGGGGTTAGGAGACACTGTGGCCCCATCCGATGATACCCCCGGACAGGGCCAAACAGGAAGGATATAACCCCACCCACTTTGCCAAAGCACAGCCCCCGCACCACTAGAGGGATATCTTCAACCACCAACTTACAATCCTGAGACAAGGCCGAGTATAGCCCACAAAGATCTCCACCACAGCACAAACCAAGGGGGGGCGCCAACCCAGACAGGAAGATCACGTCAGTAACTCAACCCACTCAAGTGACGTACCCCTCCTAGGGACGGCATGAAAGAGCACCAGTAAGCCAGTGACTCAGCCCCTGTAATAGGGTTAGAGGCAGAGAATCCCAGTGGAGAGAGGGGAACCGGCCAGGCAGAGACAGCAAGGGCGGTTCGTTGCTCCAGAGCCTTTCCGTTCACCTTCACACTCCTGGGCCAGACTACACTCAATCATATGACCTACTGAAGAGATAAGTATTCAGTAAAGACTTAAACGTTGAGACCGAGTCTGCGTCTCTCACATGGGTAGGCAGACCGTTCCATAAAAATGGAGATCTATAGGAGAAAGCCCTGCCTCCAGCTGTTTGCTTAGAAATTTTAGGGACATTTAGGAAGCCTGCGTCTTGTGACCGTAGCGTACGTGTAGGTATGTACGGCAGGACCAACTCGGAAAGATAGGTAGGAGCAAGCCCATGTAACGCTTTATAGGTTAACAGTAAAACCTTGAAATCAGCCCTTGCCTTAACAGGAAGCCAGTGTAGGGAAGCTAGCACTGGAGTAATATGAACAAATTTCTTGGTTCTAGTCAGGATTCTAGCAGCCGTATTTAGCACTAACGGAAGTTTATTTAGTGCTTTATCCTGGTAGCCGGAAAGTAGAGCATTGCAGTAGTCTAACCTAGAAGTAACAAATGCATGGATTAATTTTTCTGCATCATTTTTGGACAGAAAATTTCAGATTTTTGCAATGTTACGTAGATGGAAAAAAGCTGTCCTTGAAACAGTCTTGATATGTTCGTCAAAAGAGAGATCAGGGTCAAGAGTAACGCCGAGGTCCTTCACAGTTTTATTTGAGACGACTTTACAACCATCAAGATTAATTGTCAGATTTAACAGAAGATCTCTTTGTTTCTTGGGACCTAGAACAAGCATCTCTGTTTTGTCCGAGTTTAAAAGTAGAAAGTTTTCAGCCATCCACTTCCTTATGTCTGAAACACAGGCTTCTAGCGAGGGCAATTTTGGGGCTTCACCATGTTTCATTGAAATGTACAGCTGTGTGTCATCCGCATAGCAGTGAAAGTTAACATTATGTTTTCGAATAACACCCCCAAGAGGTAAAATATATAGTGAAAACAATAGTGGTCCTAAAACGGAACCTTGAGGAACACCGAAATGTACAGTTGATTTGTCAGAGGACAAACCATTCACAGAGACAAACTGATATCTTTCCGACAGATAAGATCTAAACCAGGCCAGAACTTGTCCGTGTAGGCCAATTTGGATTTCCAGTCTCTCCAAAAGAATGTGGTGATCGATGGTGTCAAAGGCAGCACTAAGGTCTAGTAGCACGAGGACAGATGCAGAGCCTCGGTCTGACGCCATTAAAAGGTCATTTACCACCTTCACAAGTGCAGTCTCAGTGCTATGATAGGGTCTAAAACCAGACTGAAGCATTTCGTATACATTGTTTGTCTTCAGGAAGGCAGTGAGTTGCTGCGCAACAGCTTTTTCAAAAAAAATTGAGAGGAATGGAAGATTTGATATAGGCCGATAGTTTTTTATATTTTCCGGGTCAAGGTTTGGCTTTTTCAAGAGAGGCTTTATTACTGCCACTTTTAGTGAGTTTGGTACACATCCGGTGGATAGAGAGCCATTTATTATGTTCAACATAGGAGGGCCAAGCACATGAAGCAGCTCTTTCAGTAGTTTAGTTGGAATAGGATCCAGTATGCAGCTTGAAGGTTTAGAGGCCATGATTATTTTCATCATTGTGTCAAGAGATATAGTACTAAAACACTTAAGTGTCTCTCCCGATCCCAGGCCCTGGCAGAGCTGTGCAGATCCAGGACAGCTAAGCCCTGGAGGAATACGCAGATTTAAAGAGGAGTCCGTAATTTGCTTTCTAATGATCATGATCTTTTCCTCAAAGAAGTTCAAAGTTCAAAGAAGTTCATGAATTTATTACTGCTGAAGTGAAAGCCATCCTCTCTTGGGGAATGCTGCTTTTTAGTTAGCTTTGCAACAGTATCAAAAATAAATTTTGGATTGTTCTTATTTTCCTCAATGTCTCATGTTTGGAGAGAGCGTGCAATTGACATCCTGACTGCAAGAATGTCCACCAGAGCTATTACCAGAGAATTTAATGTTAATTTCTCTACCATTTCTCTACCATAAGCCGCCTCCAACATCATTTGGCAGTACGTCCAACCGGCCTCACAACCGCAAACCATGTGTATGGCGTTGTGTGGGCTAGCGGTTTGCTGATGTCAACGTTGTGAACAGAGTAGCCCCATGGTGGCAATGGGGTTATGGTATGGGCAGGCATAAGCTACGACAACGAACACAATTGCATTTTATTGATGGCAATTTGAATGCACAAAAATACTGTGACGAGATCCTGAGGCCAATTGTGAGTCCTATATTTTTAAGGTACAGTATATGTCACCAACAGATGCATATCTGTATTCCCAGTCAAGTGAAATCCATAGATTAGGACCTAATGAATTTAATTCAATTGACTGATTTAATTCAATCCCATATGAACTATATCTCTGTAAAAATCTTTGAAATTGTTGCATGTTGCATTTATATTTGTGTTCAGTATATATAAAACAGATAAGATACACACAATGTGTAAGTCTGTCTCTCACCATGGCAACTTCCAGGTCCTTCATGTTGTTCATGTTTCTCCTGGCATGTGTGTCTCACACAAAGTCGATTGATCTCGTTTGGACGTTGGGTACCTTAGAAGAAACCACGAGCAACAGCAGGAGTAGATGTCCTAAAGGATTGAAGAGCAGAGATTATTTAGGTCTAGGATTACAATGGTGAATGTGTCCCAGACTAAAACCAAGATGGCCTCTGTTTCTCCAGATTTGACCACATTTACACAATCTGTTTCTGCCTAATGTTTCTTACGCAGGGTGTTTCTTGGAGACTTTTTTGCAACTCTTTTAACACAGGAGCCAAGCCAAGTGTTATCTCACACTGTATCTTGAGAATTGGCACATTTGTATTACTGTCCATAGATTACCCAACACTCTTCTGGGGAACTGAGCTGGTCTTCCTTGCTTCAACAAGTTCTGCTCAATAACAAAAAGAATGCCAAGTTCCATTCTCTGATATCCCTGTGGTCCAACAAAAGACCATAACAGATATCTCATCTTCCATATATAAAATCAAAGTTCAAAATTCTATTGGGCAAGTCTTAACATGATATTTCTATGTATGACCTTAAAAGGATAGGCCCATAAGACAAAGTTGGACAAAAACAATTATACCAAATAGAATATTTACTATGAAACTGATGTGTATATTTCTCCTTAAACATGTTTATTGTTTTGCACAAAGGAAAGATCATCAGTCAGATGCCTAAAATATGTATTGGGGTACATTTTAAAATACACACAATATATATACAAAAGTATGTGGACGCCCCTTCACATTAGTAGATTCGGCTATTTCAGCCACACCCGTTGCTGACAGGTGTATAAAATCAAGCACGCAGCCATGAAATCTCCAAACATTGTCAGTAGATAGGCCTTACTGAATAGCCCAGTGACTTTCTATGTGGCACAGTCATAGGATGCCACCTTTCCCACAAATCCGTTTGTCAAATTTCTGCCTCGCTAGAGCTGCCCTGGTCACCTGTAAGTGCTGTTATTGTTAAGTGGAAATGTCCAGGAGCAACCTGTTCAGCTGTTAAGTGATAGGCCATCCAAGCCCACAGAACTGAACCGCTGAGTGCTGAAGCGCGTAAAAATCGTCTGTCTTTGGTTGCAACACTCACTACCGAGTTCCAAACTGCCTCTGGAAGCAATGTCAACTCAAGAACTGTTCATCAGGAGCTTTATTAAATGGATTTCCATGGCCGAACAGCCACACACAAGCCTAAGATCATCATGCGCAATGCCAAGCGTCAGCTGGAGTGGTGTAAAGCTTACCGCCATTGGACTCTGGAGCAGTGGAAAAGTTCTATGGAGTGATAAATCACGCTTCACCATCTGGCAGTCCGACGGACGAATCTGGGTTTGGCGGATGCCAGGAGAACGCTATCTGCCCGAATGCATAGTGTCAACTGTAAAGTTTGGTGGAGGAGGAATAATGGTCTGGGGCTGTTTTTCATGGTTCGAGCTCCTTAGTTCCAGTGAATGGAAATCTTAACGCTACAGCATACAATGACATTTTACACGATTCTTTGGCAACAGTTGGGGGAAGGCCCTTTCCTGTTTCAGCATGACAATACCCCGTGCACAAAGCAAGGTCCATACAGAAATGGTTTGTCGAGATCGGTGTGGAAGGACTTGACTGGCCTGCACAGAGCCCTGACAACCCCACCGAACACCTTTGGGATGAATTGGAACACCGACTGCAAGCCAGGCCTAATCGCCCAACATCAGTGCTGACCTCACTAATGATCTTGTGGCTGAATGGAAGCCAGTCCCCGCAGCAATGTTCCAACATCTAGTGGAAATCCTTCCCAGAAGAGTGGAGGCTGTTATAGCAGCAAACTCCATATTAATGCCCATGATTTTGGAATGAGACGTTCGACCAGCAAGTGTCCACATACTTTTGGTAATGTAGTGTATTCCAATAAAGAAATGCATGTCAATGAATAATGCACACAATTCCCCTTTGTATGTCACATGTTATGTTAGTGTGTCACATTTTCAGTAAAGGTCAAATTTTCACCATGCATATACTTATTCTCTTAATATATCATCACTTGAGGGGTCTAATAAACCACGCTGATAACAAAAACATAAATAATTCACATTGCATGTGTATTAGTATCTTATGATGATAGGCCTATTGCAAAGCGCAGTTGGATACCCACTGCTTAAAGCCATAACTCGCTCCTGTGCGCATGACGCCCCTCAATAGCAGCCTTTTATTCCATGGTGCTCGTCCCCATGTTCCATTTAATCCAGGAGGGAAATCATAGGAGTTTGTGACACCGTTATAAAGGGATTAAAGTCTCTTATATTCCACGGCTGGCTGTCCCCCTGTCTACGGTGCACACATAAGCGAAACAATTTAACATGTCCCCCTGAGAACTCTCCCAAAAGCGGTATGAAACGGGATACGTGCACAGGAAAACAAATCTGAATAGAACAAGACAAACCGGTTTTCTTTTAGCTCAAAAAAGATAAAATAATATGATTATCGTTTGATAATCTATTTCCTACATTGTCATTATGCCTGTGAGTAGGCCTAGGCAAACTCAATTCCCTTTCATGGGTTAATAGATAATCTAATCCCTAGGATATTGATAATGTATCTGAATGTATCGAGGCTATAGCCTAATCTACCACACTGGATTTTGCTTGCTAAGAAATGGCCTTTGGACATGCATACTGCTGTCACGCCGTGACCATAGAGAGCCCTTGGTTCTCTATGGTGTTGTAGGTCAGGGCGTGACTAGGGGGTGTTCTAGTCTTTTCACTTCTATGTTGGTGGTCTTGGTATGGTTCCCAATTAGAGGCAGCTGATGTTTGTTCTCTCTAATTGGGGATCATACTTAAGTTCTCCATTGTTCCCACCTGGGTTGTGGGAAATTGTTTGTGTTAGTGTGTTTAGCACTACGGCTTTCACGTTCGTTTTATGTTTGTTTATGGTTTTGGTAGTTTCACTATATAATAAAGTATGTGGAACTCAGCTCACGCTACGCCTTGGTCCGCTCTGTACAACGAACGTGACAACTGCGTGCAGGTTTGGTCAGCACTGAGCACTCTCATGCCACCTACATTATCTACTCCAACTCCTGCCACACACACTGTGAATTATGCTGATATCAAGATTGGATTAAAATCAGTGCTTGGCGTTTAGAGTGAAAGACACTAGAAATAGTTCAGTGGAGAGATAAGCCCCCTATCTCTCTGCCCAGCTGCAGTAGTCCTCCTATATTATACAGTATATATAATAATATATACCATTTTGTAAACACTTTTATCCAAATAGGGGCATATATTTTTACTTACAGGTGGTCCCGGAAATCAAATCCACTATACTGGTGTTGCAAGCGCCATGCTCTACCAACTGAGCTCCCTCTTTATCCTCCTGCTTCCCCTCTTTCCTCCTCCTACTTCCTACCCCTCCTCCATCCTGCACCCTTTCACCCCAGAAGCCCACTTTTAGCTGACCCCAACCTGGTCCTAGTGTTGTGGAGTGGCCCGGGGAACAATGACCCCACCAGCCCATATGGAGACAGACAGAAAGTGTACCCACGGTGATAGAGCTGGGTCAGATCTTTAAATTCACATCATGTAGCAAAACCCCTTTCAGAGAATCCACGTAGTACAGGAGGAGACACAGAGAGAGGGAAACAGAAAGGAAAAGGTTTGCATGACAAATTAGTGTCTATGAGTGTCTGCGTGTGACCATTACATGAATCACTAGTGTGTGTGTGTGTGTGTGTGTGTGTGTGTGTGTGTGTGTGTGTGTGTGTGTGTGTGTGTGTGTGTGTGTGTGTGTGTGTGTGTGTGTGTGTGTGTGTGTGTGTGTGCGTGTGTGTGTGTGTGTGTGTTCATTCAGTGGGCCGGCTTTACTGACGTCTTTATGGAAGCCCATTACCATGGCAACGGCAAGCAATGAGTGTCTAATAAAAGCCTGCTCTCTTCTATGGCTGTTGCTCTCTCTCTCTCTTTCTCCTATTTGCCTTTCTCTTTCTCTGTTTTATTTATTTTCTTTTCCTCTGTCTGTCTTGCCAACCTACGTAGCACAGCATGCTCAACATCAGCATAGGGAGATAGATAGAACACCAAAAGTGAGGCAGAAGAAAAGGACAGAAATATGTCTAGCTCTAACATCTCACTCCGTGTGAATGCAGCCTGCTGTGTCATCCATCATCCATCTGTTTGGGGGACATCTTTGATCTGTCAAAGAAGAGGATCTTTGATTTACCAGAGTTGGATATCTTTGTGACCTGTTGAGGAAAAATCTCTTTTGAAATCTACTAGAAAAGGATATCTTTGTACAGTGGGGGATCTCTCCTCATTGTGTATTTCTAAGGAGGATAGGAGAGCGTGTGTCCTTCGTGTTGGCCAAGGCAAGGCTCTCGGAATACTGTAATGGTTAAAGACTTGATTCAGGGATGGCCCCCTTACTACTGAATTATCGACAGTACATGTTGACTGTAGATACAGGTTCACTATGCTGACCTTTGCTTTGTCGAAGGCAAAAACAATATGACAAATGTCATATGATATTGAGCTATAAATGCATTCAACTCAACTTTTCATCTGCCAATAATGCGTAGGACACCACCCCGTCTTGACGGAACACAACAAAAGAACGACAAGCAGCAGGGTGAGGAAGAAGAGGAGGAAAAAGAGGCGGAAGAGGAAGAGAAGGGAGAAGAGGAGGGTCATCATGATTTGGCTAAATCTTCTCTATGCCCGTCCTGTAGGCGTGGTTTTGACGTTGCCCTTCTCCTGCCATGCTCCCATACCCTGTGTGGGCGCTGTGTAGGAGGTGGAGAAGGGGCAGGGCGATGTGTAGAGGGGGCAGGGCAATGTGTACTGGATGAGGAAGGGGACGGTGTGTGCCATGCTTCCCGCGGTGGCACCTGTTCTGCCCACCACCGCTCTACCAGTACGCCTGTGTGTGCTGTGCTGTGCCCTTGCTGTCGCTACCCTGTGGAGCTGCCATGCTGGGAGTGGGCTTCTGCCACCTGTTGCCTGCCCCCTGACCCCACCCTGACCCCTGGGTGGACAGCCAGTAGTGCTGGGGACCAGGCGGAAGGAGGGATGAAGGCCTTCTCACAGGTAACTAAGCTTGTTCTTTTCTTTTCATGTTGGATAGGTAGGCTTATTTCATCTTTGTTTTAGACAAGTGAGAGGCACACAAGCCTTATGGAAGCACAATCTTTTCCCATTGCCCTATTCAATCTTTGGATGCATACAGGTCACACCTTCCAAGTGACCCAGTGACTTAAGCCTCCCTAACACACCTTCCCATTCCTTCCCACCCCACCTCCACTAATCCCACATGCAGAGGAATCCATTCGGCAGAGACAAAGAGGATGTCACGGACCAGATCACTGCTGCATATGGTGAGTGAAATGGCACCTTGACAGTTAGTCTAGGTTAGACACATGTGAGCTCAAGGTTTAAGCTGGGAGACATGCCAGGCAGTTATTGTTGTTGCTGTTACTCTTCACGGTGTTGGGCTTCTAGTTCCTCTGAATACTGGCAGGCCTCATGGGAAAGGGAGAATGAAGTGGGTTAAGGAGAATCTGGCAGGCTTACTTCCCTACATGCTTTACTGAGTAAGGCTTTAAATGGTGCCAACTGTGTTGTCTGTTTCTCTTTTCTCTCTGCGTATCCATGGATGCAGGCTCACCACTGGAGGGTACTATAGACCTACGAGAGGAGGAGATGGAACAGTCTGTCTCAGGTCAGTGAGTCCAATGCAAGACTCTTTATCCAAGGATGTCTTGATATACTGTGTAGAAGAAGAGTAAAAATACAAATGTTATTAATTGCAATGCCCCTGGTTAGAGGAAATCAGGTTTCACCTGCTCTTTCATCTTCATCTCTCCCTTCCCAGGTCTGACATTCACCCTGGACCCCTCTGCTGCTGCTCCATCCCTCCATCTCTCCACCTCTTCTCTCACTGTGACCTTCCACGGACCAAGCCCTCCGCCACTACCCTCTCGCCATCATGGAAACAGGGTCACAGGGTCAGTAACGAGCACTGAATCCCAGGAGTCTGCCCCCCAGCCCCTCCCTCAGGTGTGTGGGGACGTGGTCATCGTCAGGGGTCAGTTCTACTGGGAGGTGGATGTCTGCAACAGCACCCTCTACCGGATAGGTGAGGAAGTGCACCCTAATTCACCTGGCCATGATTTACTGGTAGTGGCAGAACAAGTACAAATCCCTGCATTGATAATAGTACTCTTAGCCTCTGGCATGCTGATAAATTCCTACTGATGGAGATAAATATGAATTTCCATGGGCTACATTTCTTACCCAATCATGTGGCGGTTGTAGCCTACGAATACATACAGGCAGTCTTGTGCAAATGCACCCGCACACAGGACACAGGCTCTGTCCTACATAAAGTTTATTCACATCCTTCAACTCTGCTCTGTGGTGCCACCGAGTGGTGAACAGGATGTCAGCAGGGATATACCAGCGCTTGGCTGAACCACTAAACAATTGCATTTTTTATTGAACAATTTAATTTTGGCTTACAAGGCATATGGACATCTGCTCTCTGTAAACAAGAGAAAACTTTAATAATTTAGCCCAGCAACAAACCATAAACAATCTGTTGATTTGCATTAAATATGACAGAAATGTGCAGCTTCATCATTAACTGTAGGGAGTCAGGCCAAATACCTATTAGTGGTTGTTGACCATGATGACTGGCACTGTGGACAGAGCTGTACTTAGGGAATAGGGATACTTAGCGAGGTAATACGGGATGGGAACCGCATTGGTATTTCACATATTATTGCTCACTCATGCCTATCTCACATGAAAAATACTACAGTTTACTGTAGAATACTACAGTACTTTCTATAGAATTCAGTAGTAAACTGTACTATACTGTAGAATACTATACTACACACTGTAGTATATCTCTATTATGTGTAGTACTTACTACAGAATGGTGTAGTATACTGTAAAATACTATAGTAAATACTACGGTGTACTACAGACCACAAACACTACATTAAAAAACACTACTGTCTGCAAAAACACTACAGTAATTACTATAGTGTATATACTACAGTATTTAATTTGCCCTGCTCATTCCTCTCCCCCATATCCTAATATGTTCCACCCATAAGTGAGAAACCTACATGCCAATTATAGTCCATGTATTGTGTTCCTTACGGAAGCCCTGAACTGTCTGTTCAGACCTTAGTCCTACCTACAGGTTATGGAAAATTTGCTCTTTGAGTATTTTGTCCTTTAGATTTCCTCAAGGACAAAGCCCCCACTGCTATGTCAAAGATAATAAACCAAAAACTGACTTTTATTACAATACTGTCTGCAAAAACACTACAATATATATATTTTTGTAATTATTTAACCTTCATTTAAACAGAGAGTCACATTGAGATGAAACATCTATTTTACCAGAGAGCCCTGTATACATTATAATAAAACATACACATACACTATAGTTCAATAGTTCGGGGTCACTTAGAAATGTTCTTGTTTTTGAAATAAAGGCACATTTTTTGTCCATTAAAATAACATCAAATTGATCAGAAATACAGTGTAGACATTGTTAATGTTGTAAATGACTATTGTAACTGGAAACGGCAGATTTTTTATGGAATATCTACATAGGCGTACTGGCAGCTTCATTAAATAGTACCCGCAAAACACCAGTCTCAACGTCAACTGTGAAGAGGCGACTCTGGGATGCTGGCCTTCTAAGCTGAGTTCCTCTGTCCAGTGTATGTGTTCTTTTGCCCATCTTAATATTTTATTTTTATTGGCCAGTCTGAGATATGGCTTTTTCTTTGCAACTCTGCTTAGAAGGCCAGCATCCCGGAGTCGCCTCTTCACTGTTGACGTTGAGACTGGTGTTTTGCGGGTACTATTTAATGAAGCTGCCAGTTGGGGACTTGTGAGGCGTCTGTTTCTCAAACTAGACACTCTAATGTACTTGGCCTCCCACTACTCTTTCTATTCTGGTTAGGGCCAGTTTGCTCTGTTCTGTGAAGGGAGCAGTACACAGTGTTGTACGAAATCTTCAGTTTCTTGAAAATTTCTAGCCTTCATTTCTCAGAACAAGAATAGACTGATGAGTTTCAGAAGAAAGGTCTTTGTTTCTAGCCATTTTGAGCCTGTAATTGAGCCCACAAATTCTGATGCTCCAGATACTCAACTAGTCTAAAGATGGCCAGTTTTATTGCTTCTTTAATCAGAACAACAGTTTTCATCTGTGCTAACATAATTTCAAAAGGGTTTGCTAATGATCAATTAGCCTTTTAAAATGATAAACTTGGATTAGCTAACACAACGTGCCATTGGAACACAGGAGTGATGGTTGCTGATAATGGGCCTCTGTACGCCTATGTAGATATTCCATTAAAAACCAGCCGTTTCCAGCTACAATAGTCATTTACAACATTAACAATGTCTACACTGTATTTCTGATCAATGTTATTTTAATGGACAAAAAAAATGTTTTTCTTTCAAAAACAAGGACATTTCTAAGAACCCCAACTTTTTTGAATGGTAGCGCATATATAACTATATGAAGAAAAAAGAATTGTGGCGGCCACGCACTGCCGCTGATAAATACATATTGGGGAAACACTGTGGGTGTGTGGGTGCCAGTCTGTCTCTACTCCAATCAACATGTTTTTATTCAGGCCAACTAAGGCAACAACTAAGTAGCGTTGTTGAGTGCAAAAACAGTCAGGCATACAGACTATCCTATTTCATGGTGACATTGCAAAGTTTATTGGCACAATATTTGAAGACATAATTTCCCATGATGTCTTCTTTGTGACACAGAAAGCAACCACCTTTCCTATTTTCCATACAGGAGTGAGCTCATTGGACGATGCTTGCGGCTGGTGGCTGGAAAGGCGGGGCTTGTCCTTCTCCACTGTGTATGATAACCGTCGGGAGCCCTTATGTGTCGTGCCACCCCAGATCAAGACCCTAGGGCTGTTCCTCAACATGGGTGGAGGGACGCTGAGCTTCCACAACCCTCTGACCCAGGAGCACCTGGCCACCCTACCAACTCGCTTCAGCCATGCTGGGGTACGTCCCGCTCTGGGGCTGGGCCAGGGCAGGCTGAGGCTCCACTGTGGCCTACCCCCTCCACCCCACGTTTTTCTCAGCCGAGCATCCGACTATAGAGGGCCTACTGGAGCTGGTGGGGGTCGCTGGCGCAGAGACATGCCCTTCCGATCTGTACGGATGGTCATCCAGAAGTTTGAGGAGCTGGCGGTGTCAGATTCTGACTCAGGGCTGGTGTCCAGTTTTGGGTCATCCTGCTCCACTTTGGCTGAACCAGGCCCAGGCCTCAGCTTCAGCCTCAGCCCAGGAGCAGCTCTCCATTCTGGGAAAGAGGGGAAGGAGGCTGGGGCAGAGTGACATATGGAGGACAGAGTGTAGTACCTTGTACAATGATGGGCCTCTACCCTGCTGGTGATAGGAGCAACCTGCTACCACATCACGCTGTCACATCGTCACATTGCAAATAGGTTGTCACAAGGTTGGTCATGACAATGTGTGACAAATTTGGGATAAACTTGTGAGATGGAAGGACCATTCTTCTGCTGTATGATGGGAGAAAAGTGAATAACACACCAACTCTTTGGGATGAGTTTGATGTTTGGATGACCATTTCCATGTGTAATTTCCCATCTCTGAAGAACTCTCTGTGACTTCTCCCCAGGACGCTGGGCTTCCTCTCAGCTACACAACCCCTGGAGGTTTGGGGCTGGGCCAGCACTCTGTGGGGGTGTTAGGAGGATGTCTCACTGGGGGTCCCACACTCTGGTGTGGGGGTTGATTGTAGGACAGTAGGGTTGATACGGATGGTGGTGGTGTGTGTGTGTGAGGATGTGTGTGTGTGTGTGTGTGTGTGTGTGTGTGTGTGTGTGTGTGTGTGTGTGTGTGTGTGTGTGAGGATGTGAGGCGTGGTAGTCAGTGGCGGTAACACTACCAGTATTGACTCAGGGTCACAAAGACAGGTGGTAACGTACGTTTATCCCGCAGGACGTGTGTTTGTGTGTGTGTGTCTGTGGGGGGGGGGGGGGGGGGGGGGGGGGGGGGGGTGCATGCATGCATGGGCTGGGCCCAGAAGACCTCTGATGACCACAGGACGGACCCTAACGACTTCAAAAGACAGGCAGGGAGAGAGAGAATGAGAAAGATAAAGGGAAGGAGTAGGCCTTTATAGAAATGTAGCAGGTGGAGAGATGGTTGGAGCAGGAATAAGTCAGAAATGTTAGATTGTTTGTCCACTTGATAGTGATATTCAATCCTACTGCAACATTATTTGTCTGGTCATCTGAACCAGGAAGTAGTATTAAAGAGGGATTTCCCTCTGTCCCATCCTGTCTTTCCATGATCTCTCTTTTCTCTTTTTCTGCTGTTTGCATGTTCTGGAACGGACACTGGTATCATTTGGTCAGATCATCCAGATTGTAAATCAGCTGTAAATCACATTGTAAAAAAAAGAAGGTTTTTAGCAGGAATAAAAATGTGCAACCAACAAAATGGGTCCTCGACTCTTGAGAACTATCAATTTAAAATAAAGTGCGGAAGTAATTTCACTCTTATAAACAAAATTAGATGCGGATGATGCAGAATTCAAAGGCGCTCAGTAATGGTGTTTCTGCCGGATTGGGGGGGGGGGGTGATTCAAGCCTGGTGTTTGCTTATCGAGGGGGGAACAGATCTGTAAGCAACATGGGAGCAGCTGTAGAAAAGAACAACCAAATAGACTTTTATGCTACCCTTTTGGCGCCAAAGTGTAGGCCGAGTTATAGTAGTGTAACGACCCTGGGTTTATAAGCGCGGAAATCGACTCTGTCTCACGAGCATGCTTTTGCGGCACAGTCGATAGCGCGCCGGACTTCGGGCTTAGAAGGTCGAGGGTTCGAGACCTGCTCCCGGTTGTTTCATTACAGTAGTATAACGGACAGACCGGTCTGGTAAAATTAAATAATTAAGCCTAGGCTTAAACTACTGTATCAGCTATAGCCTAATACAGTAGGCTGCTACAGTGGCGACTTGGAGCGAGGCAATTCTACAAACATGCAGTGAGAGAAATCACAGGTGGATCCAAGGCGTCAAAGACAAGCTTTGTTGTGGCCCCCTTACCACATTTCCAGGCCTACTGTGTTTGGAGATGGCTTCTGGTCGCTAATTGCATGGAGGGCGATAATTAGACTCACACAATCTCTATCTAAGGAACCCTCGGAAATGGATTGTGAGAAAAATACAACAAGAGCAACAATTCAATTCGCACATCCCCTGTTCGCTTTCATTTCGCCGTTTCGGGCAGGGTCTGCTAATTGATTCCGAGCGTTCATTACATGAATAAACATAAATTCTAACCAGACCGGCATTTACATTTTGAGTGGGTGTTCTCTACTTTCCATTGCTAGGAGTAACACAAGAATTAGCCTGACAAGACCAAGTCGTGTGGGCCTGGTTAGTCTTATTACCATCATTATCTACATCAGCATAACAGTAGCTATAAAGACATCATCCCTTATCGTTTTGTTGTTCTGTCAGTTGCCATTAAGAACCAAATTGGAGGCAGTAAAAGGTTCTTCCTCGAGACACATCCTGGTTTTAATTGACCTCATAATGAATCAATGTAGATGATTACTTCTGGCCGATTAGTTCGGACATACTTTATATGTTATAATTTATACAACGTTTAATTTATAAACACTGGCATGGTTATTCAATCACTAGCATGTTCTTTTCTTCCATCATTAGGCTAAATAATATCCACCACCTCCAAGAGTCATATTAACGGTTTCAACAAGGGTAAAATAAAATGAGTCATCGTATTTCTGACGACGCTCCATAAAAGCGAACTGACTAATCAGTGAGCAACTTTACTTTTTTCTGATCTATTCTTAAGAAACAAAATTCCGTCTCTATGTCTGTACTTGATAACGCGAGCAGTGGTCCAATGAGAGCGCGAGGGGAACAGATTTCCATACTACATTCAGCGCATTTGTTCTGGTTTGTTTCACGACACTTACGCTTGAGTCAGAAATGTAGGTTGAAATGAGATACATCACGAAAAAGCTCAATCTCTCAGGTGCCACAGGGGGTTAAATGTGCGTGCATTAAAGTAGGACAGAAATTGTACAGTGACCTCGTTGTCAAGTTCTGCCATGTGATCAGTGTACATAAAACGGTGATGTGGAACAGGTGGTGTCAGGGGGCGCCCTGTAACCGGTTGGTACACATCTGCTAGGCTATCATGAGTCCCCTGCTCCCCCTCCTCGCTGTATATTCACACCTCCAGTATAATCCAGCCAGCAAACAGGATGCGGTCCCGAATGTGTGCCAGTCAGACAGAAAGAGGAGGGAGGGACGAGGTTTCTGGGGTAGTACGCAAATGAAACAACATGCGCTGCTGCGTTTATGCACTTTCTGATGTCTGTATTCGACACCAACAGCAAATACACAGAGAAGAGGCATGATTGCGTAATCAAAAGCACCAACATGTTCTCACATAGGCGTCTGATTCTTCGATATGGTCCTATTTTAGGCTTCGAGTGTGTCCTATCTTCAGGGAGAACATATTGGACAACACTTTAACTATAAAGAGACATGGTGTCTGGTTTATAGTAGGTTTTGTCTGATCAGAATTGTAACTTTACTCGCTCATAAAACGACTGTAAACTCCAGGCTAGGCTACTTTCATTCTTGAAATTAGTGCGAGAGGGATACTATTTTTGAAATCTACAGTTAAGGGCAAACTCTACACAATCTACCGAGATGGGCTAACTACACTTTTCAACCCTCAACCCAGAATCCTTCTGTTTTAGATATCAAATAATAGGAGGTTTTACAATAGACCCAATAATATGGCAACATTAAAGAATGTCTTACAACACCCAGAATCTGTAAACCAAATGTTTTATGATCTCAAGCACATCCACATATATCATTTTTGGAGTTCAGAAAAGTGCACCTATAGCAAGCCATGCGTGTAGGGCAATACACAAAAGCTCCCCTCATTACCCTGTGAGACTCGTATAATATAAATAAATGTGTTGTGTTAGCTCCAATAGACAATTTGATACCCAATGTAATGAATCGGTCGGTCCAACATTAAATAAAAGCGGCGGTTATCACTCAGTGATGAAGTGCAAATAGACCATCATCGATTCCATTCACGGGTGCGCGCCGTGAACGGAGTAGAGGGGAACCCGGGTGTGAATTAATTCACCTCAATGGAAGTCTCTCACAGCCACATAATGTGACATACACTTTGTCCTCACACATACAATACACTAAGTCAAATCAAATGTTATTTGTTCCGTACACATATTTTGCAGATGTTATCGCAGGTGCAGCGAAATGCGTATGTTTCTAGCTCCAAAAGTGCAGTAATATCTAACAATACAAAACGATACACACAAATCCCCAAATAAATAAAAATAAAGAAATTAAGAGATATCAGAACATGCAATGTCGGGGTCCAGAATAAAACATATATTTAAAAAATAATAATAATACAAATACGTGTGTGTATATATATGTGTATATATATGTGTATATATATGTGTATATATATATATATACACACACGTATTTGTATTATTATAATTTTTTTAAATATATGTATATATATAAATAATGTGTAAGTATGTGTGTGAACTTTTTATGTACTTTCAACAGAAACTGGCGTGTCATTTGAAGAACAGATGTGTACTTTTTAAACAATGTTTATTTACTCTTCAATTTCGGCTACAATGTCTCTCTACAGCCTATACACAAGGGGACAATATACATGATTTTCTATTCCAATACATTGACAGATATTTAGGGGTTCCCACATTCACTTCTATCTCCACCTACACTGGCTATGGGGAACTAGCCTTTAAATACAAACGGATGCAGAAAATAGGATGCAATTAGATTAAAGTAGCCTAAGACTAGTGCTGCCACAATCATCATATAATCATGTATCCGACAAGTATGGACAATAACCGTGAACAAAAAATATATATCGACATCATTGTCTTAATATATTAATTTTAGGAGAAGGGGATTCAACCTCCTATGCAAGTAGATATAGTATAGTGAATAGCAGTTTTGATTTTTACATGATGGCACGGTTGGGAGGAAAAGCTTTATTTCCAAAAGTTGCAAGCAGTCAAAACCATTTGTTTTTGAGACAGGGGTGTCACCAAAGCTGTGTTGTATGCATTAGGTATGATGTCATATTTTCAAAGATGCATTATGATGCATTAGGCCTACAATTTTTTGTTTGTTGCAAAAACCGTTACCCAAAATGCCATAATGTCACAGCACTACCTAACACTTTAGAAAACGTAATTTTGGATGTAGGCATATATGCTTCGAGACATCGTTTTGCTGTTCCTTCCTTTTCATAGTCCTTGTTTATAGCCCTTGTTAGAGCTAGGGTCACTCGGGCAGAATAGGAGACGTGCTGGTTTCTTATTGAATGGGTTAGGTTATCGCCATTGAGCATATCGTCATGTTTAGCATGTGGATGGATTGGGGAGGGGTTGGAGGCGAGAGGCTCGCGCAGTTTCCGGAGCGCGACAGACAAAGCTACAATCAGTGATAGATATATGGTTCTTCTCTAAACAGCCTGATTCACAGCCTGACCCCCAAACAGCCTGATTCACAGCCTGGCCCCCAAGCCCCCTTCAATTATGGATACTTTATTTTGGTTGTTTTATTATTCGTTGGGGTAGTTTGGGACTTTGGGAAAGAAACGCACACAGTGTTCAGTCGGTGACCCTTTAGGCTACAATAAGCAAATGAATAAGCAAAGATTTAAATGAGCTATTATGTGCCATTATTGTTATTATTATTATTATTATTATTATTATCATTACTGTATTATCATCCTATTCTGTCTAATGGTGGTGGTTGTCCTTTATTTGCACTCACTGGGGGATGATTACTGTTCCACAGACTGACTGATTGGCGAGACCCTTGCTGTGAACTTCCTCAAATAAATCTCTTTGCGCACTTCACTACAGTAATATAAATTTGACCAGCAGAGCGCTAGTGATGCTTCCCTATGGACCAAGACTGAAGCCTCTTGAAAGCATTCTCCAACACATTCTCGCGCCAATGGAACATGGAGGAGTGTGAAGCATATTGCTCAATTTACATCAAACCTAAATAAAATGTTGTATATCATTTTCACTTTGATAACAACACGATAACGTTTTTATAAACAAAATAGTAAATAATGAGTCAATATTGTCGATGACTTCAGACATTCTTATTCAATGTGAATCGGATGAAGGGCAGAAACTTTGCCTAAATAGAGGTCTAGAACAGTAGTCCTACACTATCCAAAACAGGATTACATTGAGTTGTAACTTTATAACGACATAGGAGTTCAATCGAACCGTTGGCTTACAAATAGGCTACACAAACGCACGACTGTTCAGGTAGGAATGGTGGTTATTTGAAGCTGAAGTTAATATGGCCCAAAATGAATAAATAGCTAAATAAAAAATGCCATTCTGTGATAGAGGACCAACATACATTGAAACACGTCGCATGAACTATTCAAACTATGTTCATTTGTTTCTGTTAAGTCACTTAGGTCTGAACTCCAGACGCAGTTGTATAAATAGAGAAAATGCTGCACACAGACACACAGAAACACATTCCGCCCTCGCCTACTGTAGGTTAAAGCCTTGGAGATAGCGGTATAGGCTCTAGGTATAGGACGTTCATCTAACCCCACCCACTCCTTTATTTCTCACCCCTCCCTGCCGATGCCTGCTCCAAGTGTCAGGGAAAGTATAAAGTGGGAAGGGACCCGCACGGACGGGACATACGCTTCCGGGCTGGTACAGTCATTGCCTCAGAAAACCTACTAACTCTTTCGTCACTTTCTCTGATTTTCTCTCTCGCATAACTTGGGAGACTTAATTTTCTGAATAGGAATATTCAATACCATCAACGAATAGGCTATCTGGTGACTTGGATGCTAACATATCCATGATCATTTAGGGAAGGTGTATTACTGGAGTGACAACTTACCTACACGTGAAAGCTTCAAGAACAAAAAAGGAAAAGAGAAACCGGAGCGAGTTTTGGATGCTGCCCCTCTCCAGTATGCAGACCCGCGGAGCGCTGACTTCCTTGATGTGCGTGATGAGTTGCGCGTGGCTGCACTCTGGACTGGCCTCACGGCTGAAGTCTCCCATTCTGCCCATCCAGTCGGAGAGGGAGCCTTTAACATCCAAGGGCATGTCAGGTGAGCCAAGATGCCTTTTCTACTTCAGTCAAAGTCGCCTATTTTCAGGCTGAATATCTGAATTCAAAGAATTACCTATAATGACTCCTGCTGCGTTTTGAATTCTGGCAGGGGCATCTCAGCTCTATAGTCTAGCCTAGTGCTCGTTTGCTAATCTGCCAAATATACGTTTGAATGTATAGCCTGATATGTCTATAGCTTTTTAAGATCGTCATTAAACTATCATTTTGTATATCAAAGTGTCTGGATCAGGATCAGACCTCTTCTCCTTATTATCGTCCCAATCTTTTCTTTCTTGCATCTTCCTCAACCTGCCCACTGTTATGGTTACTTCATGAACAAACTTGCAGAAAACATATTAGTCATAGACACTGAGAAGCCATCTGGTTCACATGCAGGGCTTTAAACTGCTTGTTAGGCCCACTGAGACCATGGGAGTGAGAAGTCAAGGCGTTAGTGCGGTGTATTAACAACTGCCACTAATAACGTTTATCCAATCCTGGAAACTGTAATCAATCGACATTCCATTCCATTACTGCAGTTATTTAGTGTCCTTCTCTGGCTGTGCCAAGCAGTGATTTAAATTGCAGTGAGTTGTGCGGGAAAGCTTGGTGATCTGTCTAACTCTAACGCGACTGGATTGTTTAAAGTGTAGTCACTTAATGAAAGAATAATGCGAACCAGGTTGTTAGCTAGCAGCTACGGCAACCGCACAATATCAAATGAACAGCAGTGACCTTGGAACCCGGGAGCTTCACCCCCAGGCTGCGGTGGTGGGCCTGAGGTGCTAAGGTGACTGCGGTATCTTGAAACGTGGGAGGGATGCAACCATATGGAGCTCGGCAGGGGAGGGTTGTGGCGCAAACACTTGTTCCTGGGGCTATTTTTATTCAGGCTTTGTTATAATGTAATACTTTTATTAATACCACTTTTCCAATCATTTGAAATACTCGAAACCAAACACGTCAATTCGTTTCCATTACATAGCCCCTGGTAGGCTATCCAAAAGCGCATTCCTTGTATTTCTCTATCCAAATGGCTTGGTATTTGTTTTGTGAATGGTATTTTTATATTAATTTAAGGGCCCCCTGCACCGTTTAAATGAAACAGGATGCGCCTGTGAGCTCTGGTATCCAGTCCATCCACCCAACCAGCCGCGGAATTAATTATCTGTCAAACATCCACAGTCTGGCTGCACAGGATACTATTTTTGTCGTCCTGTCTGACACCATTGTGGGAATATGCAGTCTTTCACTTTGCAGTGAACTGTCCAGTACACATCCAATTGTCAAGTGCATAGGCCTGGCTCTCACATTACTCACCAGTTTTACATTTAGATGTGGACTGTACCAACTGCTAGTGTATTGTTGTCTTAATGGGTTCTTCTGGTCTGATTGCAGGATGTTCATTCGGAGGAAGATTTTATTCTCTGGAGGACACTTGGCACCCTGACCTCGGGGAGCCGTTTGGGGTCATGCACTGTGTCCAATGTTACTGTGAGACAGTAAGTAATACCCTTCATAACAACAAGCCTAGTAGAATACATGTCAATCTTGGATAGTGGATCCATACTGTAGGCCTACGCAGTGGTGTAAAGTACTTAAGAATAAATACTTTAAAGTACTACTTAAGTAGTTTTGGGGTATCTGTATTTTACTATTTATATTTTTTACAACTTTTACTTTTACTTCATTCCTTAAGAAAATATTGTACTTTTTACTCCGTACATTTTCATTGACACCCCAAAGTACTCATTACTTTTTGAATGCTCAGCTGGACAGGAAAAAGGTCCAAATCATGCACTTATCAACAGAACATCCCTGGTCATCCCTGCTGCCTTTGATCTGTTGGACTCATTAAACACACATGCTTAATTTGTAAACGATGTCTAAATGTTGGATTGTGCCCCTGGATATCCGTCAATTTAAAAAACAAGAAAATGCTGCTGTCTGGTTTGCTTAATTTAAGGAATTTGAAATGATTTATACTTTTACTTTTAGCAGTTACATTTACTTTTGATAATTAAGTATATTTTAAACCAAATACTTTTAGACTTACTTTAGTAGAATTGTACTGGGTGAATTTCACTTTTACTTGAGTAATTTTCTATTAAGGTATCTTTAATTTATCTCAAGTATGACAGTTGGGTACTTTTCCACAAATGGGCCTAGTACTATCAATGGACAGAAATTGGACATCAAATAATTAACTCATTAATTATAAACAAATCAATTACCAAAATCATCTCCTTATCCTAGTGCCCCCAAAATGACCCCATTTAACAAATATCATCAGGCCTGTTTGATACAGAGTTGAGGTCAGCGTGGATGAACAGTTGTTGTTTTCTATCTATTCTTTTCAGCAAAGGGGTCGTAAGGGTAAGGTGTTGGGAAAGGTGAGCTGTAAGAACATCAAGCAGGACTGTCTTGAGCCTAGCTGTGATGACCCAGTGCTGCTACCTGGACAATGCTGCAAGACCTGCCCCAAAGGTAACCCTTACAAGCCTACTAACTGTTGCTCTCCCTCTCTCTCTCTCTCTTTCTCTCTCTTTCTCTCTCTCTATGTCTGGACTCTTTGATGATGATCTGTGTGTGACTAAGAGCCTGTCTCTGTCTCGTAGTGTGTGTGTGTGTGTTTCTCAGTATGCTTTTCAGTGTGTCTGTACTTCAGTGTGTGTGAGTCGTCTGTCAGATTGTGTGTTAGTGTGTGAAGCGCTGAAATGTGCTCTTGACATCAGGACACATAGTGGTGTGGAAGAGCCGGTCATTGTTGGGATTGCACGCCAGTGTCACTGCCAACCCTCCTCCGCTCCTCAGACTAAGAAACAAACCTTGTTACCGTGGCACCCAGACAAGCCAACGAGGGATTGGAGTAGACACCTGGAGAGAAGAAGATGGAGGGAGAAATTAGAGAGGGAGAGAATTAGGAATGACTGAAAGAACACTTGTCTGAATTTTGGATCAGCATTTTAGAATTATTCCTCTCCTCTCTTTCACTCTGTAACTCTCACTCTTTCACTCTGTAACTCTCACTCTTTCTAGCTGTTTCACTCATTCAACATTTTCTGTTATTTTCCTTACTTCATGTTAAAGTAATGCCAACCTGTAGGTGTTGTTTAAATATCCCACCGCCTCACACGTTGTGCCCCTGGGTGTTGTGCTTGTCCAGGCGATGTGGACAGGAAGCAAGTGGAGGCAATGTTTGATGGCTTCGAGTACTTCCAGGAGAAGGAGAAAGAGGATGACCTGCACAAGACCTACAATGACCGCTCATACCTCAGCTCTGAGGACATTTCCCCTGGGGAGAGTCGCACTGGTGAGCATGCACACTCACCCGCACGACCCAACGCATACAAACACACATACTGTACATTCATGCATGGACTTACATCATTGACATTTAGCCATTTAGCAGAGAGACTTACAGGAGAAATGAAGTGCCTTGCTCAACGGCACATCGACAGATTTGGTCACCTTATCGGTTCAGGGATTCAAACCAGTGACCTTTTGGTTACTGGTCCACTGCTCTTAACCGCTAGGCTACCTGCAATGGAAATACACACACACATATTATACATGCAGTACATGGATAAACAGCACATGGATATACAGTACATGGATATGCAGTACATAGATATACAGTACATGGATATACAGTACATGGATATACATTACATGGATATACATTACATAGATATACATTACATGGATATGCAGTACATGGATATGCAGTACATGAATATACATGACATAGATATACAGTACATGGATATACATCACATAGATATACAGTACACGGATATACATTACGTAGATATACAGTACATGGATATGCAGTACATAGATATACAGTACATGGATATACAGTACATGGATATACATTACATAGATATACAGTACATGGATATACATTACATGGATATACAGTACATGGATATACATGACATAGCTATACAGTACATGGATATGCAGTAAATGGATATACAGTACATGGATATACAGTACGTGGATATACAGTACATAAATATACAGTACATGGATATACATTACATAGATATACAGTACATGGATATGCAGTACATAGATATACAGTACATGGATATACAGTACGTGGATATACAGTACATATATATACAGTACATGGATATACATTACATAGATATACAGTACATGGATATGCAGTACATAGATATGCAGTACATGGATATACATTACATAGATATACAGTACATGGATATACATTACATGGATATACAGCACATGGATATACATTACATAGATATACAGTACATGGATATGCAGTACATGGATAAACAGTACATGGATATACAGTACATGGATATACATGACATAGATATACAGTACATGGATATACATTACATAGATATACAGCACATGGATATGCAGTACATGGATATACATTACATAGATATACAGTACATGGATATACATTACATAGATATACAGTACATGGATATACATTACATAGATATACAGTACATGGATATGCAGTACATGGATATACATTACATAGATATACAGTACATGGATATGCAGTACATAGATATACAGTACATGGATATACAGTACGTGGATATACAGTACACGGATATGCAGTACATGGATATACATTACATAGATATACAGTACATGGATATGCAGTACA